>NW_017675225.1:0-2146 GCF_001879085.1 Nicotiana attenuata | reverse complement strand
TTTCCTCTTATTCGTCACCATGCTTGGTTATGCCTAGTGATGCCTTTGGGTATTCCTGTATATGTGTCTACACCGGTGGTGACTCTATCGTGGTCGACCGAGTCCATCGTTCGTGTGTCATAGTGATTGAGGGTCTTGAGACCCGTGTAGACTTATTACTCTTAGATATGGTGGACTTTGATATCATTCTGGGTATGGATTGGCTATCACCCTATCACGCTATCTTGGACTGCCATGCCAAGACTGTGACTTTAACTTTACCGGGTATGCCTCGCTTAGAGTGGAGAGGGACTCCAAGTCAGTCTACCCGTAGTGTCATATCGTACGTGAAGGCTCGACATATGGTCGAGAAAGGGTGCCTGGCCTATTTGGCCCATATTCGTGATTCCAATGCTGAGGTCCCTTCCATAGACTCTGTGCCTACTGTCCGGGAGTTTCCCGATGTCTTTCCTTCAGACCTGCCGGGTATGCCACCCGACAGGGATATAGATTTCTGTATTGACTTGGTTCCGGGCACTCAGCCTATTTCTATTCCGCCGTACAGAATGGCCCCACCGGAGTTGAAGGAGTTAAAAGAACAGTTGCAGGATTTGCTGGAGAAGGGTTTCATTAGACCCAGTGTGTCTCCTTGGGGTGCGCCGGTGTTATTTGTTAAGAAGAAGGATGGGAATGAGGATGTGTATTGATTACCGGCAACTGAACAAGGTAACGGTCAAGAATAAGTACCCACTGTCGAGGATTGATGATTTGTTCGACCAGCTTCAGGGTGCCAGGGTATTCTCCAAGATTGACTTGCGATCCGGGTACCATCAGTTGAGGATTAGGGCATCCGATGTCCCTAAGACAGCCTTCCGCACTCGGTATGGGCATTGCGAGTTCCTGGTTATGTCATTTGGGTTGACCAATGCCCCAGCAGCATTTATGGAGTTGATGAACCGAGTGTTCAGGACATATTTGGACATGTTCGTGATAGTCTTTATTGACGATATTTTGGTGTACTCCTACAGCCAGGAGGAGCACGAGCAACACCTTAGAGTGGTTCTTCAGACTCTGAGGGATAGTCAGTTATATGCCAAGTTCTCCAAGTGTGAGTTCTGGATGAGTTCGGTAGCATTTCTGGGTCACGTTGTATCAGCTGAGGGTATTCAGGTGGACCTGAAGAAGATAAAGGCAGTCAAGAACTGGCCTAGACCAGCATCAGCGACAGAGATTCGGAGTTTCTTGGGGTTAGTAGGCTACTACAGGCGGTTCGTGGAGGGATTTTCATCTATTGCAGCCCCGATGACTAGATTGACCCAGAAGGGTGCCCAGTTCAGATGGTCAGATAAGTGCGAGGCGAGTTTTCAGAAGCTCAAGACAGCCCTGACTACGGCACCGGTGTTGACTTTGCCCACAGGATCAGGGCCCTATACAGTCTACTGTGATGCTTCCCGTGTGGGACTTGGAGCAGTGTTGATGGAGGATGGCAAGGTCATTGCCTATGCTTCGTGACAGTTGAAGATTCACGAGAAGAACTATCCAGTGCATGATCTAGAGTTGGAAGCCATTGTTCACGCCTTGAAGATTTGGAGGCACTACTTGTATGGTGTGGCATGTGAGGTGTTCACTGATCACAAGAGTCTTCAGTACCTATTTAAGCAAAAAGAGTTGAATTTGAGGCAGAGGAGATGGTTGGAGTTGTTGATGTCACACCTTCTTTTTTACACACCTACCCCTAAGGATAATGTATAAGGGAGTTTTTCTATTTAAAGTGACATTATTCGAAATGGGATTATTTATTTGTTTTTTAGAGTCGCCACTTGGGATAGGATTGGCTTTTGGTGTCCTAAGTCACCGGTTTAACTTGAATCCCAAATAGAGGAAAATTTCGACTTCCCAATTGGAGTCTGCGAACCAGAAATTCTGAATAAGGAACTCTGTTGACCCGAGGGAAGGTGTTAGGCACCCCCGGATCCCGTGGTTCTAGCACGGTCGCTTAAATTATTATAAATGACTAAAATTTGATTTTTATACATGCTCCAACCTATAGTGCAATTTTATAATTATTTACCGCTTTTTATACAGGCTCGTCTCACTTTTTATTTAAAGTCCAGTCCTAAAGCAAACTGAGATTGTCTAATCATTTTTTGTCTCTAAAGGGCCTAAT
>NW_017675224.1:34597-72441 GCF_001879085.1 Nicotiana attenuata | reverse complement strand
CGTCCACTCACTCTAAACCCCAATTTTGCTCTTTTCCTATCAATCCTATTCTCATAGAGCTACTCCATACTGCATAATTCTCACTTCCATTTAGCTGAATTGAAATCAAGGAACTACCTGGTATGTCACTTGGCTGCAGAAACAGAGGATGATGATGATTGATGGTTATGGCGGTTGAGTTTGTGCTGGTTCCAGCTGGAATTTCTTCTCCAATTGCCATATCTATCAACCTCAAGTAGACTGAATTTTATTTTTCACAACTAACAGCATTAGGCCAGTGATATTAACCAAGTAGGACTTTTCTATATTTTTAGAGACAAGTAAAAAATAGAAAATCATAGTCACTTTAGGTTTGTCCTTTTAAAATAAAACGAGATGAGCCTCGCTAAACAAAACAAATAAATCGCGGGGCCCTCGACAAATGTTTATACTAAAATACTTAGACTTCGGGATGGGCCGTTTAGCGAATTTCACGGCCTTCCCCAAAGACAATAACGCGATAGTCTCTTTAGGCACGCGATTTTAAATAATTTTACCTTCCTAAAAGTGGGTGCACATTTATGTGACCCAAATCCAAATCTCAACGAAGTCGAAATGTGTTAACAATCACGGGTGCACTGGTGCGACGTGGTTCGAGGCGCATTTTCACGACGTTGCAATTCTTAACAAAATAAAAATAAAAGCGGTTTATTAATAAAGCACATAGGTTAGAACATGTTTTAAAAATCAGATAAAATCAAATACAACAGTTGAGCGACAGTGCTGGAACCACGGAACCTGGGAGTGCTTAACACCTTCTCCCGGGTTAACAAAACTCCTTATCCGGATTTCTGGTTCGCGGACTGTTAACAGAGTCATAATTTCCTCGGTTCGGGATTCAATCGGTGACTTGGGACACCATTAATCTCCCAAGTGGCGACTTTGAATATTAATAATAAATCCCGTTCCGATTGTCCTTTAATTGGAAAAAACTCCTTTACACCCTTGCGGGTGTAGAAAAGGGAGGTGTGACAAGCCCCGAGGGCTCGGGTGAGTTTTGGATGGGTGTCGAGTTGCATTTTTGAATTTGGGAAAAATTGTTGCAGGTCTAATCTGCTCTCTTCGCATTTGCGAAGTATTTCTCGCAAATGCGAGCTCGCAAATGCGAGCCCAGGTCCGCAAATGCGAGAAAAGGAACACCTGCACAGGGATCGCAAATGCGAACACCCAGTCCGCAAATGCGATTAAGAGCTTTCGCAAATGCGATAAAAGGCTCGCAAATGCGAAAGTCCCAGCCAACGTCAGAGTTCGCAAATGCGAACAAATTCTCGCATTTCCCAAGTTAGCAGGTCGGGGTTCGCAATTGCGAACCCCAGTTCGCAATTCCCATACCTGAGGTTCAGTCATTTTGTACTTAGACGAATTTAAACCCATTTTCTTCATTCTTTCAAAACACAAACTCCATTGGCGATTTTTTACGAACTCTCTCTTCTCCAAATCATTTGTAAGTCAACATTTACTTAATTTCTTCAATCTTTAACATCATTAAACATGTTTTCATCTTAAAATCAAGGAATTTCATGGGTGAAATTGGGGATTTTGGGTAGAACCTAGGTTTTCATTAAATTGAGGATTTGGACCTCAATTTGAGGTCCGATTTCAAAACAAATCATAGATATGAACTCGGGGGGGAATGGGTAACCGGGTTTTGGTTCGAACCTCGGATTTTGACCACGTGGGCCCGGGGGCGTTTTGGAAATTTTTGGGCAAAACTTTGGAAAATTAATTCTTATGCATTCAAATTGATTTAACTAGCAATTGTTGATACATTTGAGTCATTTGTGACTAGATTCGAGCGGTTTTGTGGTGAATTCGAAGGGTAAAGCTATACTAGAGGCTTGAGTTGAGTTTGGAGCTTTCGAGGTAAGTGTTTGTTCTAACTTTGGCTTGAGGGAATAGGATTAGGATATTATTTGCTAACTGCTAATATGGAGTGAGGTGTATAGGCATGGTGACGAGTATCTATGCACCGGAGTCTAGCATGACCGTGAGTCGTAATTGTATTTTATTCGGGTTTTGTGATACATCTTCCTTGTTTAATTGATCAGTTTCATATAATGTGAATTGTTTGAGGAAGAATTGTGGTTGGTATATTGTCGGGAGCATTGGCTCGAACGAGAATGTGATAATTGAGAAGTAAGTGATCAAAAGAGGAAGTGTTGTAATTGTTCCCTTGCCGGAACGTGTATTTTATTATTGTGGTTGCTCCCTTGCCGGGATTTAAGTGTTACATGTACTCCCCCTTGCCGGGATAATTGAGCTGTTAGTTGTACCCTTGCCGGGATTTCTCACATTAATTGTTATTCCCCTCGCCCCTTATTTGCGGATGTTGTCTGAGTAGTTATTTGAAATCTAAATATAAATGGATCGGTTTGCACGCCGCATCACTCCTAAATATAAATGGATCGGGTTGCACGCCGCATCATTCCTAAATATAAATGGATCGGGTTGCACGCCGCATCACTCCTAAATATAAATGGATCGGGTTGCACGCTGCATCACTCCTAATTATAAATGGATCGGGTTGCACGCCGCATCACTCCTAAATATAAATGGATCGGGTTGCACGCCGCATTACTCCTAAATATAAATGGATCGGGTTGCACGCCGCATCAGCACTAAATACAGATTAGGGATTAAGCCTGTCGTTCTTGTATATTGATTATCCTGCTCTCGTTAATGAATGTGGTTGTGCAGTTTTGTTCTCTTTTTGCTGACTTTATATCCGGGCTGTTACTTCTCCCCGTAGCATGCTCCCCCTCCTCCTAACTGTTTAATTCTTGCGTTTCCTTCCATTGTATATATATATGTATATTGAACTGTACAGGTTTGTTTGGTAGTCCTGTCTAGCCTCGTCACTACCTCGCCGGGGTTAGGCCAGGCACTTACCTGCACATGGGGTCGGTTGTGCTGATGCTACACTTTGTGCATCTTTTTGCACAGATCCAGGTGATGGAGCAGCATTTGAGTAGCAGTCTAGGGGCGAGCCTTTTGTTCGGAGACACCGGGGTAGCCTTGCAGACGTCCGCCTGGCCCGGAGTCTCTTCTATCTCTATTTTCGTTTGTTCTCCTTGTATCGGAGCAGACAGTATTGTATTTCATTCAAACTCTGTAGTTAGCATTCTGTAGATGTTCGTGAGTTAGTGACTCCAGTCTTGGGTAGAGGGTGTATTTGAACTTCCGCATTTTTGTTTTTCATATATATATATAAGCTTAAAGTCTTCCGCTATATTTAATTGTTTTCGTTTTATTTATTATATTGTTGCGAGTATTATCAAGAATGTTTTTATATGTTTGGCTTGCCTAGCTCCGACAGTAGGCGTCATCATGACTCCCGATGGTAGAAAATCCGGATCGTGACACTAATAAGCCAATATTAATGTCATAATGACTTCATTGTTTATTATATACTCTTTGTTATTTTTAATATAAACAATTGACTTGAATGTAAAATACGTGCAAAATGTGTCCAATGAATCTCGACTAAGATAAATCGAGAAACTCATTAGTTAGATTTGTTTATTCTTGTTAGCAAAACTTAAAAGTGTCTACGTTGGCAATGGTGTCCCTATCTCGAGTGTCACTCTATTTATTTTTCTTAATTACATATTATCGATTTACTTGCCATTAAAAAGGTTAAAATTTTATTTTACATGCATAATCTTTGATTTGTGTAGTTCATCGTACAGCATTTATGATGATGGGCTATAATTGTGTATTTTAGTCGATTATTACACTCTAATTTACTGCACTTTAATTGAGTTTGAGCTTTAATCGCTAGTGTCTTGCACTAACTGTGTGTTTTATGCCTTGTAGGAGTGATTCCGAGCTATATAGATGTTGTGGAATGAATTCAAGTGATTTGGAGCTTTGAAGTCTGAGTAAAAGCTTAAGGAATTAAGCCGGAATCGTGTTTGGGGGTCAACGGATAATAGTTAGAGCGAACGAAGAATCGAGTAGGCATATTGCGTACTGTCTAGTAAATTAAACATAACGTTTTGCTCAGAACTCCATTTGGGCTCTACAATATATGGTTGGAAAGCTAACTCAAAGGTATACAACTTTCATGTTTTATGTTTTTCCATATTCCAAACGGAACGGGGCGAAAACGTACAAGATTTGAGCCAAAACGAACGAAATCGGGAAAAAGGGCCAGTTGGGCGCCATAGGCAGCGCCTGGCGCCACCTGTGGCGCCAAAAACAGTATGCACAAATATTGGGGCACCGTGGAGGGCGCCCGGCGCTGGGCTGGGCACCGGTGACGCGAATTTTGTCCTATTTTGCCTGGGACACGGTTTATTCGGCCCTAAACCTACCCAACTTGTATAAAAGGGGTCCTTAACCAAATTTGGAGGATATCTAACATACTTTGAAGGGAGTTTCACGTGGGGCAACACACACCACGCTTGGAGGAGGCTTCTACCTAATTTTTCTTCTCTTCTCTTCCTTTAATTTCATAGTTTATTAGTTCTAGAGTTTTGGGTGCTACATGAACGTTGTAGTTTGAAGCTTGAATTGTTCTTATTATTTTATCATATTGATTTATTTATTCAATCTTGCTCTTAATTATTTGATTGCTTGATCACCAATTGAATACTATAACGAATCTAGGATTGAACTCAGGAGAGAGAATTCTAGATTGCATATAAGATTGAGTAGAGCAAGATCTTAACTCTTAGGGGGAGCGGATTTGCGGTTAGGATAGGAATATACCTAATCGCCTTGCTTGGTTATTATACGGGAATTATAAATGCGTTCTTGTTAATTCTAATTCCATAGGAATATAGGCGTTAGGTTAGCTTGAATAGGTGAGTTGTTCTTCGGGAGAAGGCTACGAGCAATATTAACCCTGTCAATCAATAAACCAGATAAACTAATTAGACAATTTAAGTGGAAAACTCAACGGGATTGTTAGCTAACCCATAGCTCTAGAATATTCACTCACATTGAATTCGACTCTATAATTAGCCAACTTGTTTTCTTTAATCTCTTAATTTGTTACTCTAGATTAATTTTAGTTAAATATTCATACTTTAGGATTTGCTTGAATAGATTAATTGTTTGGGTTTAATTTTGTTGATAGTTAATCACAAGTCCCTGTGGGTACGATATCTGGACTTACAATCCTATATTACTTATCGACCACGTATACTTGCGTGTGCGTTTGGGAGCAACAATTTACACCATGAAATGTACGTGCAACATAAGTGTCAATTATTATAACATAATTTTTTTGGACAAATTTTCTTCTAATAGACACATTTTCCGGTTCATTAGCAGTTAATAAATAATAAGATAGATTTTTAAAAAAAATTTTTTGCTTTCTCAATATAAATATTATCGATCAGTATAACATCAATTAGAATAGATATTCAACCAATTATAATTGCAAGCGGTAATTTGCGACTGAGATAAGCTGAGAAACTCAATTAGTTTAAGATTCTTGATATATAGTAAGTCTCCAAAATGAAAAGTTAATTACCAATTTATTTGACCAATTCTTCCATAAAAACAAGAGAAGTCTATCACGCAATCAATATACAATCCTCTATGATATTCCACATGGTAGTTATTACTGTAATATCAAAAATTGCTTAAATTTAAAGCCTAAATTATATAATTCACTTACTAAAAAATATAATTTTTTTGCCAAACTGAGTTGTTATTTCTCAATCAGTTTCTTCTTCTCCTTCTTCAAATCCAGCGGACACCAGCATTCTCCCCACCCCCCCAACCCCCCAACCCTAATAACTGCATCTGTTTTGATACAAATCATACTTTTACTCTTTTTTCATTTGCCTACCGCTTACTCATTTATTATGTTATTTATACCATTAGTTTTTCTTATTTCTTATGTAAACATTTTCTATATAGACGTCTTTTCTAATTGGTACTTTTTCTATACTTATAACTCTTTATTCAAAATTTAAGGGATGCTAATAAGAAAACAAACTAACAAAACGACTTTGTTGTTTATTCATATACTCTTTATTATTTTTTAATATAAACTTCATAACTATTGGCTTAAGTTTAATGTACGTGCAACTTACGTATCAAATGAATCTTGAGTCGGATAAATCGAGAAACTGTTATGAAATAATAAAAGAAGAAGAAGAGTATTGCAGGGCAAAGTAGAGAGAGGAAAAATTCTCATTGATTTTGGGATGAATTACAATGGAATAGAACCCTTTATTAATAGGGAGAGGGTGACTTAGCCACCAAGTAATAAACCATAGAATCTCTCTAAATATAGACATTCACCATAAATAGAATTTTATTTATAATACTCCCCCTTGAATGTCTATTCAATAGATAATGTGCCTCGTTAAAACCTAACTAAAATAAAACCCAATGGGAAAAAAAATTCTAGAGAAGGAAAAAGAGTACACATATCTAACAATACGCCTTTTGGTTGCCTCGTTAAAAACCTTGCAAGGAAAACCCAGTGGGACAAAACCTTGTAAGGGAAAAAGAGTGCAACGCGCATTAACTCCACCTGATGAGAGCATCAATTCACATCTTTAAGCATTTGCATTCCAATCTTGTGCACCATCTTCAAAACGATCTTTGGTAGAGACTTGATAAACAAATCAACCATATTAACTTGAATGAATATATTGCATCTTGAAATCATCATTCTTGATAGAGATATAACATCTTCATATAATGTCGTGGAATGACTCTTCAATATCTCCATAGAGGTATTCTCGCTATCATCATGCTTATAGTTATAGCAAGATACAAATATGCACAAATTGCACTGAGAAAGTGGTACTTAAAGATCAAGAATTGTATATGCTTTAAGCGACTTAAATCCTTCATGAATTGTCATATAAGTTAAGTCATATAAGTCATATAATAGACTTTAGATGCATATCAAGTTTTCATGTCATGCTAGACATATAAGATATCGAAAACTGATTGCACATACCATTGACTTTATACTTTCAAGTATTTAAACAACATAGACAAAATTATATGTCTTTCATATGGAATCAATTCTACTTGAATTTTGTCTCTTCCATTTGACCAATACTTTTGTGTCTATATTCGATAGACTTAAGATCCTCATCTATACTTAGCGCTATGATAGATGTCGTCGACAAACATTTTATATCGGTTTCAATATTTTTCCATAAAGACATAACATAGAGATCTCTTCATTCATATATTCAGGTATCTGAATCTCTCATGAGATTTTATGAAGTGTTATGTCATGTGATCTTCTAGATCACTTGCCTCCTTATTATGATCACTTTGATCATTTGCTCATCTTCTTTATCAAGAAATTTTATTTGAAACCGATTTGTCTGTATGCTTTAACCGTACCATAGACTTTGTCCTTCTAGGACTTAATATGAGCATTTGCAATGAGAATATAGTTACTTTCTTTGGGTCAGCAAATGCGTCTAGCATACTTTGCAATATATTGCAGATGAATTATCTTTTTATGAACTTCAAGTTCATATTATCGTATTCGAGGATCTAGATATACACACGATAATTCATTCCACGTAACTTTTTCTCAATTGTTTGTCGTGTCTCCCCCTCATGTTAGAAAAACTAACTTGTTTCCTCAACTTTGAGAACTCATCTTTGTGCGTTATGGTATTAATCAATATACACTGCACATCAATAATAATAAGATGGAATTATTTGGTTCATGGCCCAGAACCACTTGTGAGGGGAGAATATAATATACTCTCGTATATAACGTATATCAAACTGATATAGATAACTTTGTTCTCATAAGCAATAGTTTAGCTATTAAGTGGAGGCACTCAATAAATTATTTTGCTAAACCAGTTGTGATGTAAACCAACTTATCAAGATGAACTTCTTGAATAGAAATCTGGAAATTATGCTCGAAATTAAACTATTGAGCAAGTTACCTCGCAAAACACCATGTTGCGAGTTAATAATAATTGCACATGTAACCATCTCATAGATGCATCTTTTGTGGTATACATGGCAGGTGAATGGGCCCATATTCACCTTTGATATTTCCAACATTTATGGGATTCAATCCTAGTTTTAGTTGGTCTATTAATTAATGAGAACAAGCAATATAAGAGAATTCGTAAAGAACTTTCTAGTTCTTTAATATTTACCCATGTGAATTCTCTATTATTTTTGCACATCATACTTAAAATTGATATGGCTAAACCAAATGCCAACTGAATAAATTATCAATATTGATAAACTTTAAATTTATACCATGACGTGTGCAATTATCAATAAACTCCAAGTTTATTATGATATGAATTTTTATATTAATAAACATCCACTTTATTGTGGTATTCTTTTATTTGTGTAGTACAAACTGGAGAATAAAGCGGGTAGCTTTTCACATATATATTATCCCACTACAAGTTGTAGTAATAGAAGATATTAAATATTTTCTTTATTTATAGTCTCAATATAATCAACCGCTTTCGCGTGTGCTTTGGAAACTGAATAAGTTTCGTTGAGACTTACTACAACACAATAAATTGACATGATAATCAATTGTATTCCTCCAAAATAGTAATAATTGGCTCTTCCAGAACTCTCAATTAATTTTATACTACCACAAATTCATCAACATCCATGTGGTGAATATCTCTTTTAAAGAGATTGTTATACCATTATGGTCATGGTCAAAATCATTATAGGCAAGATATGTTGCTTCTATTACTTTTGCCATGTAATAATCGCACTGCCATAATATTTTGGCTAATCACAATGGGTACGTGATCAATGACCATTCATGCCATAATAATGAAATTATTTTCTTATTTCATCTCAAACCTCCTTCTAGAGGTGAGTGTGGTATATTCAATACCAATAGCATGTTCATATTCTTCCAAGAATGAATATGTCTTCATAAATCAGATGTTGTCACATTCCCATCATGAATGGACCATAATCATCTATATGTGCTATATAAAATCTCACGTCAAATCGATGACAAACATTACCTTCACAGAGTGAAGGATTATTTTGAGAATCCTTATTATTCTCATTACTCAATAATGACGATTATAATTTATTCGTCTATTGCTACGTCCACATCCATTGATACATTCATAGTAGTAGTTTTATCTTCTTTCAGACTTATCACACACTGCTATCACATTCTCTAAAGGGAATGAGAATGGAGCAAATTCAATGGGATGAGTTTTCAATTCATTGCCCACAATCATACATGAATTTGATCATGACAAGACATAAAAATTTTACCACTTTGGGTGGTTATAATATCTTTCAAACTCCATTAGAGTTGCAACCAAAATTTATCGTCTTTGCTTATATTTAAAATCAAATTATAGAATGTCAAGAATTTGAAAGAGAAAAGTAAAATACTTACCTTAAATCCAGAATTTAATCATGAAGGAAGTTCATAGAACAGTTGACAATCATTATGCTCAATCCCAAAGCTTCTACTCAATTGGTTAGAGTGTCGTGCTGATAACGTGTTATGAAACAATAAAAGAAGAAGAAGAGTATTGCAGGGCAAAGTAGAGAGAGGAAAAATTCTCATTGATTTTGGGATGAATTACAATGGAATAGAACCCTTTATTAATAGGGAGAGGGTGACTTAGCCACCAAGTAATAAACCATAGAATCTCTCTAAATATAGACATTCACCGTAAATAGAATTCTATTTATAACAAAAACTAATTAGTTAGATTTGTTTATTCTTGTTAGCAATATCTTAAAAGGTGCAAGTTGACAATTTTGAGCCCTATCTCGAAAGTCACTCTATTTTTTCTTAGTTTGCCCTATTTTTCCTTTATTACATGTCATCGATTTACTTTTTATTGAAAGGGTTAAAAAATTAATTTACATGCATTAATATTTGGTTCGTGTAATTTATTGCATACATTAAGTGTACGTACAACATATATGTCAATTATTATGACATTGTCCATCGGATCATTTTTATTTCTTATTCAAGTGTTTATTGTATAAACTGTCTTTTTTAATAAACATGTTTTCTAGCTCATTATAGGAAGAGTTCTCCTTTTTTTTTTTTCTTTTTTTTTTTTTTTTTTTTTTTTGCTTTTTCGATATAAATAATGTTCTCAATCTCTATAACGTCAATTAGAATAAATATTCAAAGCGAAAATATTTTATATTAGAGGCTGCCAGCCTTTTATGCATACTTTTCAGAGAAGTATTATTCATAATTTTCTACAATCTCCTTATACCAAAGTAGAAAAGATGCGTGAATTATGATGCTTCTCACAAAGTACTCCCTCATAATCATACCAAACTAAAACTCAATTCTTTTCTCAAATTAATCAGTTAAATTTTAAAAATGTCCACCTGTTCTGCAGAAAGAAGGTCAAATGGCAAGAAAATCGCTCAAGGAAGCATTTGAATTAATTTTACGTTGTGCTCAATATATGTAATTATGCCATGATGCATGTTTTATGTTTTCATATTTGATTAGTAGAAAATATGGATACGTTCTGCGACAAGTGATTGCGCGGGTTGGGTATATACCATCAATTAGTTTAAAACATCACATCAAGGCTTGAAATATGAATATCTAATTAAATTATTCTGAAGTCTTCGAAGTTGTAAAGATCTATAAAATGATACTATTATTAGCAGACTAACAACAACAACAACAACCACCCCAATTTAATCCCACAAGTGAGGTCCCAGGAGGATAGTATGTACGCAAACCTTACCCTACCTGTCTTACACCATATTTGTCTTGATTTGACAGGGCCGATCGTATGTTAATTTAGTATGACATCAAACTTTGATACTGTTCAAAATATATGACACAATCTGCTAATAATCAGTGTAAATATAATGAAAGAGAATTAAGAAAATTAAAAGATACAGCTAGTAACTTGTGAGTCCACATAATTTTTCATTACTAACCCTAATCTCAAGTTCACTCAAATTGGGGAGACTCTTAAATAACTGTAGAGCGCCAGAAGTTGGACTGAATTTGTCAAAGTCCACAAGTAATGATAGACGCCACAAGCAGTTGAGCGCGAGAGAACGCATCTTAGGAACCGCATCTGCACCACAAAGCTTTGGAGAAATAAAACAATAAGAAACACATCACTATACGATATCCAAGTAAATAAATTGTTTGTTTCTTACCTCAAGGAAAAATGAATCCAAATGAAATTCCTCAATTGCAGGTGCCAAGCTAAAAAGAAGCTTTTCCAAAGTTGATCTTTCATCATGAATCAGATTATCCACCACTTTGTCATATCTAAGGATTAAAGATCTCAATTTTTTGCAGTTCATAAAGCAATTTAGCACGAGATAGTGAACATCATGAGCAGACAATAACTCCAAACATGTTCAGGTATTGAGTTCCATCACAGTGTAACAAGTCCAAAAAGACGAGACGGGGGGCTTCGATAACACAACACTCAGTGTTTGTGGTTGGCATAATGGTTACTCCTTCCAGGTTGAAGGTTTCAAGATTTGGAAAGCAAAGAAAAGAATTAGGTGGTTTGAAGACACCATTGCATAGGCACAAAGATGTCAGGGTTGGACAATTAAATACAGAAGAATGCAGTTTATAAGTACTAGGATCACCTGGCATGAAAAGAGATAGCTCCTTGACACCATTTCTGGTGACATAAAGCATCCACCTATCTATATCTGCATATGAAGTCGAACGTGCTTCTGGAATTTCAAGGTCAAATTTCAGAATGTCTCCAAGGCGGAGTAAGAGAATCTCATCTACTGTTTGTTTGAAGAAAGCTGGAGTCTGTACTGCTAAGCTATCAAAGAAGTGGTCATTGAACAGCAGACTTGGAACCATGGACCAAATAAATCTCCATTTTCTGGACAAGACATTAGTTCTTGCTCCATCTTTAGCTGACAAGAGCTCAACGATTCTAGCTAAAATGTGTCTTGGTAGATCACTGATTCTATCTTGTTTGACCCTAGCAACATCAGCTCTCTTTCTATCTGTTAGAAGAACTTAGAATTTAGTATCAAGAAAAAGAGAGAGAGAAAAAATGGAGAGAATTATATTGTATACCTTGAGTACTCATACTAAGAACAGAGCAGAAAGTGTCTTTTTCTTCTGCTATTTGCTTTTCAACTTGCCCTAATCTGTACAACAAAGAGGCCCAGTTCACCATCCTCGACATTAACCGCTTCACTGAGGCGCGCCTTTTTGATGTGAAGCGACAGTTTATACAAAACATAAATATATAACTAAAAACTCAATAACAATAATATATTAATAAATATATCAATTCAAAAATTAAAAACTCAATAGATAATCATAAACTAAAGGGGTAAATTTCACAAAATGGTCATATAACTATGACATTTTTTCACTAAAGTCATATAACTTTGTTTTCTAACACAAAATTCATAAAACTTTCAATACTTTACTCAAAAAGTCATAGTTAACCGGCAAAGACAATTCTCCGGTAATTTTTTCATATTTTACAATTTTTTATTTTTTAAATTCAATCTAATAAATTATGACTCAATTAAAATAGGAAATTTTACCTCCTATAGCAAAGGCATACACTCTATTCAAAGGCGGATTCGGGATTTCATTCTTATGAGTTCCTACCATAATTTCAAATTTATATGCAATAATAACTGAGTTCACAGTTATCTTGACATTATACTATCTTGGATCCCATAATACCCACACCCTACCATTCTGAGCATATTGGTAGTTGTTTATCCCTTCCCATTCAGGTGCAGTAGCTTTGGTAATTCTCTTGAAATTGTGTTCTTTCACTCAGGTTTCCATTAGGCCAGCTATCTTGACATTTTTGCTTTTGATATAGTTAGCCAATTCCTTCTGTTTATACCTTTTATTGACTCCCTTCACATTCCAGAATAGCCAATTAGTCAGCATGTTAAGTGTCCTCCTCCCCTGTCAAGGGTAGTTGTTGCACATCCCCAGTCCCACATGGTAGTACCTCAAATGGATTTCTCAGTTTTACAGCAGACAATAATGGAAAGTTTGTCAAGTTAAACTCGGGACTGCACTCCACTTGTTTCCCTCGATTGTGGTTACTCAGCATAACCTTATTTGGGCTACCTGGTGGTACTGTCTCATATTGTCCTTGGCTACTTTCAGGCCTGGAGCTTGCTGAAATGTTTGACTTTTGTTGAACCTCTGGTGCCTGTTGTTGCCTCTGTTGATCAGCTGGTATTGGTTGTACAGATAGAGTATCATTTTGTTGCACCTTTCTTTAGTTCTCTATTCCATAGTCACTTTCTTAGCTTCCCTTGCTTTCCCTTTTTGATTAATCTGTTGCTTACCCTCCTGCTTAGTACCAGTACCATGAGGAGCACATGAATGGCCAACCTTTTGACAATGCTCACATAATTTAGGCTTCCTCTCATAGTAGACATCTTGCAAGAATTGTTTCGCCTTTGGATCTCTAACCCAGATTTCATCACGCAAAGGTCTAGTCATATTAACCTCTATCAACATTCTGGCATATGAGATTCTGGTTTTCTTAGTTGTGCATTCATCAGCAAAAATAGGAGTTCCAATTGCACTTGCTATTCTACTTAGTGAATTAACTCCCTAACAGTTCAGTGGTAATTTTGGAAAATTAACCCACAGGGGAATTTCAGTGGGAAATTCCTCTTTAAAATCAAAATCTGCAGTCCAGGGCTTCAAAATTATAGGTTTATTATTGATTGTATACAGTCCAGAATAGTAAATCTCTTTCATATCAGCTTCTGAATGAAATCTCATGATGTAGTAACCTTCCTCGTAGAGAAATACATCTGGTTCTCTCACACTTGCCCAATTAACATTTATATATCTCTTCATAGTGTTATATCCTGGGGTATCTCCTAAAATGTATACAATTAAAGCACATTTCCACTTCTCAATCTCAGATTCAAACTCTTCCTTGTCCAATTGAATAATTACTTGCCCATTGACAATTTCCGGAGGAATATATGAGAGAGATATACCATCTGCTGCAGATCTATTCTTCTGGAATATGTTAGACCACGTTTTAGGGCCTACATCTTTTGTCGCTAAGGCAGGGTTCACCACTCCTTGTTCTTCCTCCTCAATTGTTACTGTTACATTAGCTACTGTAGCATGCAGACCCTGATCCTTCGGTTTTTCCTCCAATTTCACTTTTGATGCAGATGCTGGAGGTGTTGTGAGATCTAACTTCTTCGAAACTCCTGAGCTAGATGCACCCCCAGTGTTCTTCCATTGAGCTCTAGCGCCCGAGTTAAGTTCTAGGTCTGGTGTTTTCAGATCATTCTCCTTTTCTGTTGTTTTGCTATGTGAGGCAGTAGATCTTTCTGTGCTAGTAATGACAAATTTTTTGGGTCTTCCTCGTCCTCTCCCCCTCCCTCTCGCCATGGATGACCAGATTCAGCGCACGTTAACTAACGTGAGCTGAGAGCATTTTAGAGAGAGTAAAATTAAATTCACAATTACACAAGCCTAAAAGCAAGTACGAAGTACCCATAGAATGATACAGCAAATAAAAGACCTAAAGATTTAGTTTACTAGAAAAATCGGTATCGTTATTTTGGTAAAAATTGCATTGGGGCGCCATATTTGGTCGCCCCCATTTAACCTATACCCATTATTTTAAAAACGTTTAACTAGTACCCACTTTTTAAACAACTTCAGCCCCCTTTCTCCTCCTCCTTCTCCCAGTGATCTCCATATCTCTTTGGAACTTAACATTGATGTAAGAATATCTCTCCTTCTGTGGCTTCACGTGGTTATGTGTTTGTTGAATTTGAATCAGATAAATTTGTTCTCTTTAATAGCCTGATACTTATTTCTTGATTTTGTGAAATGTTTTAGGATGCTACTTGCTAGCAGATCTTTTTTCTACATAATGCACATAGTTGCAGAGAAGATGGGGTGGCGCTCGTCTATTGTTCTAGTGCACGATTTAGGGAAAACTAAAAGTAAAGTAATCAAGTTTTAAAAACTCAAGGGTTTTAAAAACTTCAGCAGTACATACTCAAGGTTTTTAAAAACTTCAGCTCTAGAGCTGAAGTTCGACAGTTACAAAATAAAAACTTCAGCTCTAGAGCTGAACTTCAGGCCCGGATACTAGAATGCTGAAGTTTTGCGTGATTGCCTTTGCTACTTCTGCCCCGTATGCTGAAGTTATGCGAAAAAGCGGGTACGCTTGTAATTTTTTTTGCAAAGCGGGCACAAGTTAAAACATGACACAAAAAGTGGGTATAGATGCAAATGCCCCATTATTTTGCAAAGAACGTAGGCAGCTCAACCACAGTTCAAATTAATACTTCCAATTTTTCATCCAACCATACAAGACATTCTTGAAATGAAGTACAACGGTTCCAAAAAATGTACGAAAATGGAATTACAACACAACTATCGAACCACCAATCACTTTCTTAGTGGCAAAACTAGAACATTACTAGTTTCCCGCATCACTTGCAACTACGGAATCTTCTATTTTGGTAACATTCTGTGCATCATCTGCAACTCCAGAATCTTCTATTTTGGTAACATCCTGGTTACTCTCTCCTATATGTTGACCCTCCATAGGCACATTCTCACTTATGGCTTCAGCATCCATTGTAGAGTAGTCACTGATAATTTTACCTGTTCCTCAACGTCCTGAGGAGTTGCATCATGAGTGGCAGAAGCAGGATTTTCCCCTGCACTGGAGCACTGGCCGGTCTCTGAAGATTCCACAGGCACGTCATCAGCTTCAATGACAGATGATGATACATGAGCAGCAGAAGCAGATTTTTCCTCTGCATTGGAACACTGGCCGGTCTTTGAAGATTCCACAGGCACGTCATCAGCTTCAACAGCAGGAGTGGCAGAAGCAGATGTTTCCTCTGCATTAGAACACTGGCCAGTCTCTGAAGATTCCACAGGCACATCATCAGCTTCAATAGCAGATGATGATACATGAGCGGCAGAAGACAAATTGGAAAAATTGGAAAGGGCAGACTAATGCAGTTCATTATTTTGCAAGGAACATAGGCAGCTCAACCATAGTTCAAATTGATACTTCCAAATTTTCATCCAACCATACAAGACATTCTTGAAATAAAGTAAAACTCGGTTCCAAAAATGTACAAAAAATGGGATTACAACACAACAAGCGAACCACCGATCACTTTCTTAGTGGCAAAACTAGAACATTACTAGTTTCCCGCATCACTCGCAACTCCTGAATCTTCTATTTTAGTAACATCCTGAGCATCACCTGCAACTCCAGAATCTTCTATTTTGCTAACATCCTGGTTACTCTCCCCTATACAGTTTTGCTGACCCTCCATAGGCACATTCTCACTTATGGCTTCAGCATCCATTGTAGAGTCGTCACTGATCAGTTTCACGTGCTCCTCAACGTTCTGAGGAGTTGCATCATGAGTGGCAGAAGCAGATTTTTCCTTTACATTGGAGCACTGGCCGGTCTCTGAAGATTCCACAGGCACGTCATCAGCTTCAATAGCAGATGATGATACATGAGTGGCAGAAGCACATTTTTCCTCTGCATTGGAGCACTGGACGGTCTCTGAAGATTCCACAGGCACGTCATCAGCTTTAATAGCAGATGATGATACATGAGTGGCAGAAGCAGATTTTTCCTCTACAATGTAGCACTGGCCGGTCTCTCAAGATTCCACATGCACGTCAGCTTCAATAGCAGATGATGATATATGAGCGGCAGAAGCAGAAGTTTCCTCTGCATTGGAGCACTGGCCCATACCTGAAGATTCCACACCAGCTTCAGTAGCAGCAGATGTGCTCTACTTTTCTTCCGTTTCTGCCTTGGCCAGCTCAAGAGCACAATTCTTTGCTGTAATTTCTTCCTGCATTTGAGCTTGTATTCTGTACTCATCCATGAGATGCTGAATCTTTTCCTTATCTGCTATGAGGTCACCGTACCTTTTCTGTAAAGTACGTTCAAGCTCCTTTTGTTTCTGAACTTCTTCCCACAGATTGTTGATCCTATGTGATGCTGCTAGCTGCTCTTGTTTTTGTAATGTTCGGAAGCATTCAAGTTCTGTGCTTGCTGTGTCCATTTGCTTAAACGTAGCCTCTATCTGTGACCAAAGTTTTCCAGCTCGCATCTGCTCATCCACAATGAATATTTGTTAGCTTGAATTTATAGCTTAGATCTCAACTCCGAAAACCAAAAAAAGGTAGGATAGCCAAGAAAGATCCATGTAAGAACTAGAAACACGTCTGCTTGCAGATCAAACCTCCAGACAAATGAAGTTAATAAACAGAGAACTGTACAGGAAGTGGTAACTACATTCAGATTAAACAATTAAACCACTACAATAAACCTGATATCTATTAGTAAGGACTTTGATCTTCTGCTCAAGCTTTGTTGCTTTCTTAGTATCATCATCCATTTTCTTCTTCACATTCTCAAACTCATTCTGTAAAGCAGCCAGCTTTTCCATGTTTCCAGCAACACTTGAGAGACCATAAGCATTCCGGGTAGGAAAGTACATGATATCATTCAAAGTTGTTTTGTGTGCTTCGACAAATTCATCAAGAGATTCACCCTCGTGACTCATTGCCACACGAACAAACTGAGCCTCATCCTTGATCAATCCATCAGCCTGCATGAGTGGAGTTAGTTATGTTGCCGTAGATGAAGAAAAAATCATACAAACTCCAGAAAACATTCCTGTTTGGACACGAAATTGGTAATGACAAGGGAACATCTAATAGCACAATGTAAAAAAGGAAAATGCGCCTATCACGAAGAGACCTGATTTATTTACTTCCAAATATTATTTTAACAGTCAAATGCACGTAGAAACATTGAATATTACAGGGGGAAAAACATAATGAACATATTTCACACAAGCAAAGATGGCATCCAAGTGAGTATCTAATGATCCCCAGAGTGGAACCATGAGCGTTTTTTGGCGCCTTGTCGGAAGACTTGAATGTCCAATTTCAGTTAATTAGTCCTCATAACAAAAATAGTAAAAACAAAACTGGGACACCATGTATGGTGCCATGGGTGTAGGAGTAGGGTTCATAAAGTTGAGCATGTAAGCTAGCTTGTGTTGGGTGGAGTCAAGAATAATATATATACATACTATATAGATAATACGTACATTTAAATATATCTTGGGCAAAATACATAAGTTACCCCTCGAACTATGGACCAAATCCCTATTACACACTTTTTGCGGATAAAAATTACTTTACACACCCAACCTTTCAAGAGTGTGCCTATTGAACCTATTGTTTTCCTCAATCCTTACAGCCATAGTTTAGGGAAATATTTGGGTTATATGATATTTTAAAAAAACAGTTTCCAAATGCTTTATATTGAAATTTAGACAACTCATTTAGTCCAGCCTATTGAACCTACTGTTTCCTCAATCCTTACAGCCATAGTTTAGGGAAATATTATTAGCAATTGTAGGAATAATTCCATATAGAAGTTCCATAAAAGGGTTATATGATATTGTAAAAAAAACAGTTTCCAAATGCTTTATATTGAAATTTAGACAACTCATTTGGTCCAGCCTATTGAACCTACTGTTTTCCTCAATCCTTACAGCCATAGTTTAGGGAAATATTATCAGCAATTGTTGGTATAATTTCATATATAAGTTCCATAAAAGGGTTATATGATATTGTAAAAAAAACAGTTTCCAAATGCTTTATATTGAAATTTAGACAACTCATTTTCTTTTCTAGTATTAATTTGACACTAACAACTCTGAAGTATTAAATGCATTTGAAGTAATTTGAAACTCTTTCGCTCAAAAATAAAAGGCTCACTAGGGATTTTGCATATTTAAATACCTTAATGCTGCAAAGCAGGTAAGACTGCTCCTGAGAAAATAAATTGACTCAAGAGTAGAGCAAAACCTTTTTTCTTTATGTAACATGAACGCACCTCTTTCAGTTCATCTTCCTCAAAGTCCTCAATCGCAGGTTCGGCAACCACTTTTCGCTTGACCCCCTTTTTCTTCTCCTTCTCTGCTTTTTCATCTAGAGGATACTTGCTATTATCATGTTCTAGCAAAGACAGAAGTTCCTTCCTAATCATTTCATCAGCCTGCTCAATTAGTGTAGGAGGAACAAAGGAGCGCTTATCTTCATCAGCTCTCATTAAGGAACTTCTTATTAGTTCTAGTGAAGCAATGGGAGGTCTAGGGAGCTCTCTCTGCAATACTTTTGACCTTTTCCGGAGTAAAGCTTGTTGCCTTGCTTCTTCTTCGGCCTTTTCCCTTGAAATCCTATCAGACATGTCTTCTTCAATCTTCTCTTCTGGTGGTTCTTCATTTTCTTCATGAGGTTATTGGACGACTATCTGGTACTCATTCTTGGGCCGAGGAAGGCTTTTCAAACCAAAAAGCAATTCTTTCTTTGAATTGAATTTCCTAAGTTTAGCATTATTGTGCATATCCATTTCCTCATTAATGTGCAACTCATCCCTCATAGGAGTTCCTTTGGGGATCATTCCATAAGAATCCCTTGAATGTGTCATGCCAATTCTAGGAGTAAGGCCAGTGGCTCCAGGAGTCGCTGAAGGAGTTAAGAGTGGGTTTGGCGTTTGAACTTCCCTTTTTCTTAGGAGTGACACCAGAAAAATCTGAGGGGTGCAGCATAGGATTATCCCCTCCAAGTAATGGTGTCTGAGACTGAGTCAATCTTCGTTGATTTTCTGCTTCCATCATAATAGCATCTTGCTTAGTTGAAGGGGTTCTTTGAGGTGTTCGCATAGGAGTCATTGCATGATGTGGTGTCTGGGCATAATTTGCAAGAAGAGCACGTGTTGCAGCATTCCCTTCGGAGAGTTCATCACCCCCTAGTAGATCACTGGCCATACCTATCTTTGCTATGGCTTCCAATTCATGGTCTGGAATCTGTGGTGCAGGAAGATTGAGCTTCAACCTCTTCCTCACTGCTTCTGGGTCATTAAGTTTATTTGCATGCAATATGGTTGTAGGGGCATCCTGCCTTTCTGCAATTTTATTCCTAGCAATATCCTGCTTTCTTAAACGAGCTTCCTTATCGACTCTCCTTTCACCTTCTAGTTCTTCAATGGTAGTTGGAAACTTAGGTTGCTCTACTGGACGGTCTTCCTCAGCGACATCATAGAAACCTGGAGGAGGCTTCTTTTCAAAGGGTATTTCAGCATTGTAATCAATTTCTCTCCTTTTTCTCTTCCTTTGACGGGCATCTATTCCAGCAACCTTCAGTTCTCTCCTTTTCTGTAAGGAAGCAAACCTTCGAGCCTCTTCAAGCTGCTTTTCTCTAGCTTTCCTTTTAGCCTTCTTACCTCTTGTGTTGGCCTACCGAGCCCGTGCTTCAGACAGCATTTCTTTCTCATCCTCGTCCATATCAACAGGATCAGGACGAGCAGGCTTTGATTCTGGATTAGGATCAATCTCTCCAGTGTCACACCTCCTTTTTCACTACACTCGGGAGGGCATAAAGGAGTTTTTCCACTTAAAGGACAATCGAAACGGGATTTAATTATTAAGATTCAGAGTCGCCACTTGGGAGATTGATGGTGTCCCAAGTCACCGATTTAGAATCCCGAATCGAGGAAAGAGTGACTCTGTTTACAGTCCGCGAACCAGAAATCCGAGTAAGGAATTCTGTTAACCCGAGAGAAGGTGTTAGGCATTCCCGGGTTCCGTGGTTCTAGCACGGTCGCTCAACTGTTATATTTGGAATATTTATCTGATTTCAAAACATGTTTTAGCTTATGTTCTTTATAATCTTAAACCGCTTTTATTATTATTTTTAACGAGAATTGCAACGTCGTGAAAATGTGTCTCGAACCACGTCACATAAATGCACCTGTGGTTGTTGATACATTTCGACTTCGTTGAGATTTGGATTTGGGTCACATAAATGTGCACCCGAGTTTAGGAAGGTAATGTTATTAAAGTACGCACCTAAAGAGACTAACGCGTTATTATCTTTGGGGAAGGCCGTGAAATTCGCTAAACGGCCCGTCCCGAAATCTAAACATTTTAGTACAGACATTTATCGAGGGCCCCGCAATTTATGGATTTTGTTTAGCGAGGCTCATCTCATTCTTATTGTTTAAAAGGGCAAACCTAAAGCAAACTACAATTTTCTATTCAAGTTGTGTCTAATAATAAAAATAGCCCTAATTAATTTGCATGTTCAATATACTATTACGGGAGGTTGGTCAAAAATCAGCTTCGAGTTCAGGGGATTACATTAACAGCCTCAACGTTTATGAGAAGGCTGCCCAAATTGGGTCTTCGTACAAACCCCAAATGAAAAGGTAGTCTTGGATCAGGACTAAGCCATACGTCCACGAAAGGGCCAAACCAATTCAACTTCAATCTACTAGCAGGCCAAACAATCGTTGATCTGGTTTTGAACAATTAAATCCATCAACGAAATACTATAGACCTATTACCAATTTGGTTTCGAATTCTTTGGCCTTAATCACGTTTAGACTGAAGGAGTTTCTTCAAAGTATGTACAGAAATCAAAGACACTAGAGTAACTAGAATTTGAAATTATCACATGATAGAACTTGACTACTTTGCAAGAGTATCTACTGAATCTGAAATTCGAAGTTACAGTTCTTAAGATCAGGGACCATTTGATTTTGTGACAGTGCAACACATAAATTCATATTTCAAGTTTCACTTCCAATCAACGTCTACTCTATCTGAAACCTCGAATCCACAGGAGAATCATCAGTCAACTAATAGTCACTATAGTTCGAATTAATACAAAACATGTAATTACCTAATGAGTGCCATGGCTGAGGTTTAAAACGAAAGGACACCTATAAGATTCCATGCGAGTATTACAAAACCGACAGTCATAGAATTGACAAACTAATTCCAGTTATGAATTTCCAGTTTTAAACAGTTCACAGTCAACTACCTAAGCTAGGATAATGTACATGACATTAATTACACTTCATTAGAGAATTCAATATGAGAAAAATAATCATCACTTCATTCCATTCCCCAAAATCCGAGAGTTACAGGACATGTACCTGGAAAATAGAATATGAAACGAGTGAGGATCAGCAGCAGTGAGCAGGTAGTCAAACAACAACTCAGATTCAAGTTCACAACCCAACAAATTTTATCAGAATCAACCCAGAAATGAGTGGAGGAAACCACAGCACCAACAATTGACCAAACGAGCTTGATTATCAAAGCAAAGTTGAAATTGACCCAGAAACAAACTCAATCACATCGATAATCAAACATCAGGACTCTCCAGCTATTCTCTTCTTCAAACTAGGCTAAGGATTCGAAACAATTGCTAAAAAAACCGAAACTGATCTAAGGAATTCAATGTAATAGTGTTTTTGAGTTTTTTGTTATATTTTTTGATTTTCTGAGAAGTTTTGGATCTAAAGGAGATTTCAAATTTCAGATCTAGCTTTGAATCTGAAAATCAAATTTCAGCTATAGGATTTTTTTGGGGGGGAATTTTAGAGGTTCCTAAACTTGTTATTCAAGGCAGTGTACACTGCCTTTTATAGGCAGAGTTTGAGGAATATTTCAGATTTTCAGTTGCCTTTTAGTCCCTCTTTATTTACTCATTTAGTCCCTTATTTTCTGACTTGTGTCACAAGTTAATATACTAAAACTACTGAAACTTACACTAAAGCCCTGCTTTGGAAAGTCCTAGAAGGTTCTAGTTGTAACTACAGCATTCTTATGCATTTCTAAATACCAAACTACCCCAGAATTCAACCTGGAATTACCTACTTCAGTTAACTGAACCAACCCCCTTAACACTAGTTGACCAAAAAGCCTGACTACAATTAAACTAGACTGTTTCAGCACTATCCAAACAACAAAATAATCAATTACTGAGCTAATATGAACTAAGGTCAATGAGACAAAACACATATCTAAACGGGTTTGAAACCAAATTAAACTAACACCACAAATCACCAATCAAAATTAAAACAAAACCAAAAGACAAATCAATTAGAAGCAATTAACAGAAAATTGAAAAATTCATGGTAACAGAACAAAGAAACCATCCGACTAATAATAAAACATTTACTAAATCCTGAATTAAACTAAATCTAAAACAAATTAATGGCAAATATCCTGACCAAAAATAAAACTCAGAGAGCAACATTCGTGAATCTACACAAATAAGAAAAATACAGGAAGAAGAAAGAAAAAATACCTATATCCGCCCGGTAACCTGTCTTATCAAATTCGAACCATAATCGTCCCTAATTAAGTATTTCCACGAGGAAACACCTAATTAAGAATTATTATGGTCCAACCGCTCTTTATCCCTAAATTGTAGTCATTTAGGGTTCTTGGTCAGACTTTGATTGAAGATTCGAAACAAACGGGGGTGATTCAAAGAAAACTAGGGTTAGATATGGAAAGAGGAGAAGGAGGGGAACCTAGGGTCTTAATTTGGGCGGATTCCGATGGTTTAGGGTTTTTAGTCGATTCTGTGATTCAAGATTCGAAGCATTAGGTTGGGATTCGAAGGAAATGGGTTATGGATTTGTAGAGAGGATGGTGAGGAGGTCTTATGGTGTTCGTTTGGGGTCGATTTGCGGTGGCGCCGGCGAAGACACGGTGGTCTGACGGTGGGTGGCGGTGGGAGACGGGGGGTACGAGGAAGATGAATGGTTTGTCTGTAAAATTGTAAGGAGTTTATTACATTTTTATGTAATTTCCTTGGACGGATCTGGACCGTTGGATGATAAACAATGAATGGCCTGGATTTACCTGGATCAAAACGACGTCGTTTGGTAGCCTGGGGACTGGACCGGGTTATTGAATATCTGGGCTTGGCCGGGCAACTGGTCTGAAGGGGTTTTGGGCTGGGAGTGTGTATGTATTGGGCTGAGGCAGAATTAAAGGGTGGCCCAATTTGGGTCCTTTATTAAGACCTCTTTTTTTAATTTGTTTTCTCCTTTTTATTTCTTTTATTTATTTTTCTTTTTTCTGATTTTTGTTAAAATGACAAATTAAAAGTCAAAAACCAAATTAACTCTAAATTATATTACTTAATTCCTAATGACCCTAATTCCCGATTTAAATGCAAACTAGGACAAATTAAAACTATAAATGCAAAAAGGACCATTTTTACAACTTAACTACTAATTAATCCTAAAAATGTGAGATTAAATCCTAAATGCCAAGTGTATTTTTTTATAATTTCATATGAATTAAAATGCACAAATAAAAATGCAAACAATTAACATGAAATATCACAAAAATTCACAAAATCGCGAAATAATGAAAGAAATCATTTTGTTTGAATTTTTAGGAATAATTCATGTAGGGCAAAAATCAAGTGCTCACAGCTGCCCCTCTTTGCTCGGAAACATGAAGAGTTTTCGGGCAAAGATAAGTGAGCAAATACGAGCGATTTTTGCCCGTTTGAATATTCCGTGTGAAGCATTTTTGAAAAAAGTTGACCGCACCCTGCTTCGGAGGTTGCCTACATATCCTTGGCTAAAAAGGAATCAGGTCAGTGTAGTTCGGGGATGTTTGGTTGCTGGGACTACCAGGAGCTGTGATTTCACTGCAATTGCTGCTGCTACTGCTTGCTGACCTCCCTTATTACACCGTCAAAATAAAAGAAGCTAGGCTAAGCTATACTCTATGAATTACAAAAGTCCTATCTAAATTCTTCAAACTTGCTCCTGTACTTCTTTGTTGCCTTGTTGTCTTGCATTCTCTCGGTGAAATTCATTGTTGCCGCTTCAAATTATAAACAGAGATGTTTTCCCTTCTTCCCACTGCTGAACTTGAATGTATTCCTCTGTTGTACGGGCGGGCTCCCGACTTCGAACTTGAAATGTATTCCTCTGTTATCCAGGCAGGCTCCTGACTTCACAAAATAGTCAAAACAAAGAAAACTTTCTGCCCCAGTTTGGAACCTAGGTACATGTTACCAGACATTAATAATATTTACTAAAACTTGAATTGTAATACCTCTGTTCTCCAGGCGGGCTCCTGACTTCAAAACTTGAATGTATTCCTCTGTTATCCAGGCGGGCTCCTGACTTCACAAAATAGACCAAACAAAGAAAACTTTGCCCCAGTTTGAAAACTGGGTACATGTTATCTAATATTAATAAGAATTTGAAAACTAAAGCTTGAATTGTAATACCTCTGTTCTCCAGGAGGGCTCCTGACTTCAAAACTTGGAAATGTATTCCTCTGTTCTCCGGGCGGGCTCCCGACTTTAAAACTTGAACTGTATTCCTCTGTTCTACAGACAGGCTCCTAACTTCACAAAAATAGACAAAACAAAGAAACTTTCTGCCCCAGTTTGGAAACTGGGTGCATGTTACCGGATATTTATAAGAATTTGAAAACTAAAACTTGAATTGTAATACCTCTGTTCTCCAGGCGGGCTCCTGACTTCAAAGCTTGAAAATATATTCCTCTGTTATCCAGGCGGGCTCCTGACTTCAAAACTTGAATGTATTCCTCTGTTATCCAGGCGGGCTCCTGACTTCAACAAAACATACAAAAACAAGGAAAACTTTCTGCCCCAATTTGGAAACTAGGTACATGTTATCGGATATTAATAAGATTTGAAAACTAAAACTTAAATTGTAATACTCTGTTCTCCAGGCGGGCTCCTAACTTCAAAGCTTGAAAATGTATTCCTCTGTTATCCAGGCGGGCTCCTGACTTCAAAACTTGGAAATGTATTCCTCTGTTATCCAGGCGGGCTCCTGACTTCACAAAATAGACAAAACAAGGAAAATTTTCTGCCCCATTTTGGTAGCTCGGCACATGGGTAAGTGTTAAACTGAATCATATTACCAAATATTACTAAGAATTTGAAAGCTAAGTCCTATTATCCAGGGAGGTCCTGACAACTTCTAACAATTACGAACCTAAGTTATATCTTTTAAAGGTATCACTCTCACTACATCATGTTATCTACAAGGGTTTTTGAACTACATCCTATTATTCAGGAAGGTTCTGACAACTCCTACTTGCATTTTATCCTAAACATGCAAACTTTGAAACTAATTTACATTCCTCTATGTTGTTCATGACTATCTTGTATTTTAATCAAACCACACTTTGCGGTCAAACCTGATTACTGCTTGTTTTTCCCTCATGGAGAGTTCCTCCGGAACAATCTTTGCTGTCCCTGTTTCAATCAAAGAGAATCCTGTCAGTTTAAAATGCGGTGGTTAGTTTGTGGCCTTGAACTTTGCGGCGACTTCCCCTTCACTTGCCATGATGACTGATTTCCACTCGAAAACCTTGCTTGTTTATGGACCAACCCCTTTTCTGTCGCCCTCATCACATAAAATACCCCTTTTTCCGGTTCAGACTCAATATCCTCTATTTTTTGAACTGGCATCTTCCCAACCTTTGTGTCTCACATGAATCCCAAAGCACGTCCATTGCCCCCCACAGTATGTTGTTATTTCTTAAATTACACCCCTAGCCCCTTGACCTTGAGGTCTATGGTTCCTTCACTTGCCATGATAATATTTCATCTTGAAAGACATTGCTTGCCACTTTCTCTGTCATCCTTGTCACAGAAATTACCTCTTCTCCGTTCAAACCCAATACCCTCTATCTGTTGCATTGCTCGTGAACCGACATCTACCAAATCTTTGTGTTTCACCAAGATCCCCAAAGCATGTTGATTATTACCAGCTCAGTGCTCTTGTTATTTTTCTTGACTTGTGACACTTTGATATGCTAGCCAGACCCCGTTTTGTGCAATTGGAAAGCTGGTGGCAAATCTTGAAGTCATTTCTCACTTGTTATAACCAAGCGGACTCAGAAAGGGGAAGTGAACAAAACAGAGGAACGGAGTGAAGGACAAAGGAAGAAGATGATTCCTAAAGAGAAAACTACGAAGTTGAAACCTATCAGATGTGGATACCGACTCTACTGACCATGCCATGCCCCTGTAATTATTCTGTCAGTCAAACTTGATGTTCAGCTCTTGTTGTACCTTTTCGTTGTGAAACTGGGCTCCAATGCTCCACTTATCCAATTTGATTCGAATTCCTTATTCGACTTGTAGTGCCCGAAGGGTTTTCACCATCAAGCCCCTCTCGATCTGTTCTTTCTCTCAACTTATCGTCGCCTCAAGGTGCCCGTGAAGGTTTTCACCAATAAGACTCTCTCATTTTCTTTCTCTCAACTTACCGTCCCCTCAAGGTGCCCGTGAAGGTTTTCACCAATAAGACTCTCTCATTTTTATTTCTCTCAGCTTTGATCGCCTTGCGGTACCCGTGAGGGTTTTTATCAATAAGACTCTCTCATTTTAATTTTCCTTGTTTGGACCGGAGTGTTGCCCCTGACATGAATTACCTTTACCTGCTTGACTTGGCATTTCTCAAAGACTGATCAGAAGGTCTTTCTTTGGACCGTAATGTGGCTTTTGGACAGGGTTAGAAAAGAAGGGTATAACAGGCTAAAAAACAATTCAACATGGATTAAAAATTACAACTTTCGGAACCAGATTTCTCACAACAACCACAACTTCTGCCCCAGTTTCTTGCTTGGGGACTCTGGATTTTTATTTTGGTATGACTGAACCTCTGAGGAAGGCTGCCTACGTACCCTTTCGGGATCAAGTCAAACGTAGTTCACATCATAGAATTTACTTTGTTTTTTGTGATTTTTCTTTTCTCTTCTTTTTCTTTTTCTGTTCTTCTTTTCTTCCTTTCTTTTCAGTTTTCCTCTTCTTTTCTTTTATTTTTCTTTTCCCTTTCTTTCTTTTTCTTCTTCTTTTTTTCTTTCTTTCCTTTTCTCTTTTTCTTTTCTTTCTTTCTTTCCTTTTCATCTTTTCTTTTCTTTTCTTCCTTCTTTTCTTTCTATGTACTCATCTTCGGCACTTGCATTTTTTAATTGTGCCATTGATTCCGAAAGAGGGGTGTGAAAGAAAACAAACAGGGCTCAAAAGGGGTGATAAGGGATAAAGTGTTTAGATAGCAGAACAAAACGCCTTTGTCATTTCAATCCTCAGAATATGCCAAATGCAAACAAATACAATTAAACACAGAAATCATACATAGTATCTCTTGACCGCATCGGAATTGATGGTCATTTTTACATATTTCCCTTCTACATCTTGTTAAATATAATGCACCATTGGACAACACTCTCACTCTCATTACCGCGAACGGCCCTTGTCAATTTGGCAAACCTGCCTTTAAGGTTTCTTTATGTTCTATCTGCCCCAGTTTCACATGGTTCGGGCGTCAAACAATCTCAAAACGTCCAAATCTGTTCTTATTTCCTCAAGTGCCCCCATCGTCTTCAAAATGGTTTCATTGCTTCCCGGCTAACATAGCTTTTAAAGATCAGGCTGAGAATTATGCGTGCATGTCATGTCACTAGAACCAGCATTAGACAAAAGACAAAACCAAAGGATAGAAAGAACTAAACAAAGAAAATGCCTGGAAGTAACAAAAGACCGGAACTTGCATTAGACAAACAGTGAAATGGTCCGAATAACAAAACAAGCAAAACAAACTGGAGTACAACCCTAGAATGAAACTGAAACAAACCTGGACAATACTAAACAAACCACTACGGCTAAACAAGTTAGACAAAATGAAAGCATAAGAGGGTTTGAGTCACAAGACAATATCCGGATTACAACCCTGCAAATAACCCGGACAACAGAAGTAACAACAAAATGAACCACCAAAGCTCCTCTCTGGCTGACCTAGAAATGGAGCGTCTTTCCAATTACCAAGCACGGTATCCTAGCCACTGAATTCTGCATCAACCGTACTAGGAACTTCACAAGTCTTCATCACATCATTCTTAACAAATTGCTTTTGGGTTCCTTTTGCCGACCCATTCTCAAGATCAACCTCTGATAGCAGAGAAAGCTTAGCAGCATGTGGGCCTCCGAGGCTTTCAGAAGAACTCTCACAATAAATCATACCCACCATGTGTGTCTCATTATGCGTAGGTGATGGACTTTGGCGGGTGTCCGCTGCATCAGAATTTTGTACGACAATGTCACCTGCATCAATAAGCTCCTGAACTGCTTTCTTCAGCTTCCAACACTTTTCTATGTCATGCCCCGGGGCATCTGAGCAATATGCGCACCTTTGAGAAAAATCACACTTCTTTGACAGAGGGTTTGGCATTTTTATCTGGATCGGCTTCAACATGCCCAATTGCTTCAACTTTTGGAACAAACTGGCATATGACCCTCCAACAGGGGTGAAAGCCTTTCCCTTTTTCAACAACCTTTCATTCCTAAATGCCTGATTTGGCCGAAAACCTGACCAGGGGGTTTTCGGTATGCTCGTGGGAGTGGATAGGCATTTTGTGGAGCTGGGTACTTGGAAAGTGAAGTATGACTTTGGGAGTTCCGTGGAGAGAAGTAGCGTTGGGGAGGGTCATCTGGTGCACGAGGATATTCACGGGTACGATGTCGAGGTTGGAAATGTTGATTAGGAGAGCCCTTTGGATCATCTTTTCTGTTTCTCTTTCTCCTTCCCGAGCTTACCGAGATGTCCTGAATGTCTTTCGAGCCACTCATTATTTTGCCCGACTTAATTCCCTCTTCTACTAGCTCCCCCATTTTTAACACATCCTTGAAAGGCTTTCCCAAGGCCGGGATCAAATGACTAAAGTAGGTGGGCCCCTGGGCTTGTATGAAAAGTTCAACCATCTCTTCTTTACCAATCGGGGTATTGATTCGAGCAGCTTGCTCCCTCCATCTGAGCCCAAACTCTCTAAGGCTTTCCTCCGGCTTCTTTTCCATTCTAGATAGGGAGGAACGTTCTGGGGTGACACCTGATTTGCATTGAAAGTATCAAACAAAATCCCGAGCCACGTTATCCCATGTATGCAGCTTACCGACACCTTGATGAGTATACCATTCCCAAGTTGTCCCGGTCAGGCTCTCACTGAAATATGCCATCAACAGCTCATCTTTCCTGCCCACACTTCTCATTTCACTGCAATAAACCTTTAGGTGAGCTACCGGATCCCCAAACCCATCATACAATCTGAATTTTGGTATTTTAAACCCCATGGGTAGGCGAATGTCAGGAGACACGGACGGTTCTTTCAGCTTCCTGGATTCCCCGTCTATCCCTTCTCTTCCTGTAAACCTTTCATTTTCAACATGAGGCTCATCTTGCGGGCCTTGCTTGTGCGAGTTGGGAGCCTTATGAGTAACCTCGGAGGGGTAATATTGGGCATCATGAACTCTGGGTGGGTGTTCTTTGTCGAGAACAGTGGATGTGATCGGAGGACACTTTTGGGAAAAGATAGTTGGACGACGAGTGATGGAGCTACTCGGGTGGCTAGAAAAGCTGTTATAAGCGGGTAGATATGGAGAGTATGGAGGATCATCTGGCATTGTGTTTGGTGTTTGGGTAAGGACAGAGTCCAGGAAGCTAGGCGGTGGCGGGGGTGGTGCTTTCCCAGTCATCCATGCCCGATACATATCTGCCACATGCTGTCTCAACATTTTTACCTCTTCTACCAACCCGTTGTCCTGTTCAACCAGCTGCTTTCGGGCATCGGTATCAACCCACTCAATTCTGTTGTTCTCTGCCATTGTCTTTTGCCTTTGTGTTGCAGGGAAGATTTACCTTTAAAACCACAAACCAACCACCTTTCTGAAATGACACGCCAAAATGAAACCATCATGTTAGTGTTAGGGAATTTAACACATTGGTAATTGCACGTTTGGGGAATGAATACACCTAAGCAATTGACATTTTCTATGATGCATTTGCTCGACTGCTTGCGTCATCCCGGCTTTCCTTATTCCCGATTGCAATTTTTCTTTTATTTTCTTTCTTTTCTTTCTCTCTTTTCGCTCTTGCCTTTGCTTTCTTTTGTTCTTATTCTCTCATTCCCTCTTGTTTTGCCGTTGTTCCTTTCTTTTAGTTTCTGTTTTTTCTCATTTGTTTTTCTTTCCTCTCTTGTTTTTCACCCCTTTTTTCAGTTCCTCTCTTTTCTTTTCTTTTCTCTCTCTTTTTCTTGTTTTTCCGCTCTTTTTCTTTTTCTCTTTTTTTTATTTGGTTATGGTCAAATCCTATGGAGATTGCCTACGTATCATGACCCCGTATGAATTAGACCAAGCGTAGTTCTTGAAAATAAGTGCGAAAATAAAGAAACAATTTTTGGGAATTTTCAATTTTCATTAGCAAAACATTCTATTACAAAACTAGACATTTTTTGGAAAGGAAAATAACAGACTCGAAATAAAACAAACTACAGACTCGAGAGCCACTGACAGATTCTAATGCGAAAAAGGAAATACAGACTCGAAAATCAACCGACCCACATACTCTAATCAAAAGAGTTACAAACTCAAAAACAAACGGACAGATTCCTTCCCTATATGCCGATTTTAACCAAATGATTGATTTTGCAAACGTGGCCCCTTCCCAATTTCACATGAATTTTGAGGCCGAAGAGGATTATTTTATGACACTTCACAAACCTGTCCGTTCTTTTACGAAAATAGCCTTTCGACAACTGAAAGATACTCTAAGGCTATCTCGGCAAGAACGGTTTAAGACACAGCCGAAGCTGGATCGGCTTATTTTGACCAAAAATCCAAACGGTATTCACTTGACCACTGACTTTTTTCTTGTTTTTCAAACAAAAGACCTGGTTTTGCAAACACGGCCTTTCAGCGCCTCGGGGACGAAGATTTTAAGGCTGCGTTAGCTAACCGGCCAAAATCCTGAAAAATGACCAAAGGTGGTGTTCTCGCAAAAGCAGCCTTCCGGCGCCCTTTTAGGGACATTCGGCTATTTTTGACGAAAAGGCCTCACCTGACTTATTTATGACGAAAATTAAAATTTTGACATTTTTGGCTATTTTTGCAAAAGGGGAGGTTGGACCCGATGAGGGTTGCCTACGTATCTCACATCCGGTGAGAATCAAACCTGCGTAGTTCGGGCAAATAAAACAAACTATTTTGAAAACAAGACTCTTTTTCTTTTCTCTTTTTTCATTTCATAGGCAAATAAAAACTACTTTTAAAAACAAGACTCCTTTTTTCATTTTTTTTATTGGCAAAATAAAACAAACTATTTTTAAAATAAAACTATTTTCTTCTTTTTTCTTTTTCTTTTTTCAAAAATCCGGCAGAGTTTCGGCACTATTTGGGCATTGGCTTTTCTAAAATAGGTAATTGACTCTCTACACTGCTATTTCTTTCTTTTCTTTTTTTTTTCAATTTTCAATATTCATAAGCCGGTCAGCATGCAAGTCCGAAGCAAATAAATGCATAAAAAACAAATAGGATGTATCAGGATGGTCTTTTCGTTTCAGGTTGCTTGTCCTAGACGGACCCAACCCCTGTGTTGAGTCCCCTAAGTCAAATGCACATGATGAAAATAAGCGTTCCTACGAGGGATCCGGCATGAAGTCAAGTTATTCTAGGTTCAAAACCTGGGTATTTGTTATAGACTGTGTATCCGAGCGGACAACTTGAGTCGAGGAAGGGCTACGTACCAGGAACCAAAAGGCCATCCGACTTAGTAACTGGTCCGAGCCTCTTTCTTATTTCATGGTATGACACTAACAGAATAGGGAGTCTCAACCAGTAAGCACATCCCCGGAGGTGAGAAGAGAAGGGTTTCATCACAGTTTATATACAATTCAGATAATATCAAAGCGGCAAAGCATTTAGCACATTCAGCATAAAACATGTAGGAAAATCAGATAAAGCCAAACATAACAATTTATCTAAGCTCGAATTCTTAAACCCTGAACCGAAGTTCTGGGTTTGTTCCCCAGCAGAGTCGCCAGAGCTGTTACACCTCCTTTTCCACTACACCCGGGAGGGCATAAAGGAGTTTTTCCACTTAAAGGACAATGGAAACGAGATTTAATTATTAAGATTCAGAGTCGCCACTTGGGAGATTGATGGTGTCCCAAGTCACCGGTTTAGAATCCCGAATCGAGGAAAGAGTGACTCTGTTTACAGTCCGCGAACCAGAAATCCGAGTAAGGAATTCTGTTAACCCGGGAGAAGGTGTTAGGCATTCCCGGGTTCCGTGGTTCTAGCACGGTCGCTCAACTGTTATATTTGGAATATTTATCTGATTTCAAAACATGTTTTAGCTTATGTGCTTTATAATCTTAAACCGCTTTTATTATTATTTTTAACGAGAATTGCAACGTCGTGAAAACGTGTCTCGAACCACGTCACATAAATGCACCTGTGGTTGTTGATACATTTCGACTTCGTTGAGATTTGGATTTGGGTCACATAAATGTGCACCCGAGTTTAGGAAGGTAATGTTATTAAAGTACCGCACCTAAAAGCAACTACGCGCTTGCATATTTGCGAGGGCCATGGAAATTCGCTAAATGGCACCCCTCGAATTATTCCAAAAGATTATACTCAACTAAAGCAAACTACGATGTATGAGAATTGTCTAAATTAGAATTTTAAGTATTAAAGGTCCGCTACTTTTCAATTCTACAGTTACTAACTTTCATCTAAAATCCAATTGTAGCTTTACTCTCCCTAAAAGATCCAACATAAAAACAATTCTTAAAGAGAAAATTCTTTTGGCCCAGGAAACTTAAATCGTTCTTTTCCAAATCTCACTTCTTTTGTCATCAAATTTTTTCCTTCCTTCCAAGTTGTTAAAAAAACACAGAAGCAATTTGATCATTCGAAAATCCCATGTCCAAACTCAGATAACTAATTGTGAGCTCATTTACCAACTTAACTTGTTTTCAGATACAAATTCTATTCAACAATAAATAATCCGTAAGGCATGCTAACATTCATTAATCTATGGCGGCATTCAAGATTTTTTCAGACAGAAGAAGAAAACACTTTTACCAAACGTTTAACCACTAATAGGATAACATAAAATAAAGGTAATTAAGAGGATAACATAAAATAAAGGTAATTAAGGAACTGGACCTTTTGTGAAGTCAAAATCGATTTCCAATTGATTGAATATAGAAAACTCCTTGAATAGCGCTGTACAACAGAGATAAATGCCGAACACGATCTTCGAGCTAATGAATCCAACAAACCGGACAAAGCGGCGACCAAAATGAGCAACGAGCAAGCTCAACCAACAGGAACCTTCAGCCGAAGAAACTCCTACGTCGACCTCGGCGAACTCGGACCTTGCCGGCACCGGAAGCCTCGAATAGATCCTCAGCACATCAATAGAACAGACCACGACAAGGAACCCATGGAAACAGTCATCAAAACTCAAACAAAAGAACTCGCGACTCGCCGAAAAATTCAAACTAAACCAGAAAACGGACCCAACGACATCTATGATAGTAGCTCATGATTTTGGAGTTGTTTCGGGCTGTTTCACGTTGCTTTGATGGCGAAAATGGTGAGCTTACACAACTGGTTTTGAAGCTATTTTCATGGCTGGTTTTGCTGCCTTTTGGCTGGAGTTCAGAAGTGATTCAAACCTAAAAGAAAGGGATCGTTTGGGTTCGATGGCTAAAACTCCTTACTTGGAATCGGAAAGGAGATGAAGGAGCTGGGCCTTTAAGAGACGAAGATGAGCAGGTCCGTCTCTATTGAAGATGACGACAGGGGGGAAGCTGGTCCTTGATAGAAAGGGAAAGATAAACTATTTCGAGTTATCCAGACAATGGATTGTTTTTCAAACAAAAGACCTGGTTTTGCAAACACGGCCTTTCAGCGCCTCGGGGACGAAAGATTTAAGGCTGCGTTAGCAACCGGCCAAAATCCTGAAAATGACAAAAGGTGGTGTTCCGCAAAAGCAGCCTTCCGGCGCCCTTTTAGGGACATTCGGCTATTTTTGACCGAAAAGCCTCACCTGACTTATTTTATGACGAAAATTAAAATTTTGACATTTTTTGGCTATTTTTTGCAAAAGGGGAGGTTGGACCCGATTGAGGGGTTGCCTACGTATCTCACATCCGGTGAGAATCAAACCTGCGTAGTTCGGGCAAATAAACAAACTATTTTGAAAACAAGACTCTTTTCTTTTCTCTTTTTTCATTTCATAGGCAAATAAAAACTACTTTTAAAAACAAGACTCTTTTTTCATTTTTTTTATTGGCAAAATAAAACAAACTATTTTTAAATAAAACTATTTTCTTTCTTTTTCTTTTTCTTTTTTTCAAAATCCGGCAGAGTTTCGGCACATTTTGGGCATTGGCTTTTCTAAAATAGGTACTTGACTCTCTACACTGCTATTTTTCTTTTTCTTTTTTTTTTCAATTTTCCAATATTATAAGCCGGTCAGCATGCCAAGTCGAAGCAAATAAATGCATAAAAAACAAATAGGATGTATCAGGATGGTCTTTTCGTTTCAGGTTGCTTGTCCTAGACGGACCAACCCTGTGTTGAGTCCCCTAAGTCAAATGCACATGATGAAAATAGCGTTCCTACGAGGGATCCGGCATGAAGTCAAGTTATTCAGGTTCAAAACCTGGGTATTTGTTATAGACTGTGTATCCGAGCGGACAACTTGAGTCGAGGAAGGGCTACGTACAGGAACCAAAAAGGCCATCCGACTTAGTACTGGTCCGAGCCTCTTTCTTATTTCATGGTATGACACTTAACAGAATAGGGAGTCTCAACCAGTAAGCACATCCCCGGAGGTGAGAAAGAGAAGGGTTTTCATCACAGTTTATATACAATTCAGATAATATCAAAGCGGCAAAGCATTTAGCACATTCAGCATAAAACATGTAGGAAAAATCAGATAAAGCCAAACATAACAATTTTATCTAAGCTCGAAATTCTTAACCCTGAACCGAAGTTCTGGGTTTGTTTCCCCAGCAGAGTCGCCAGAGCTTTACAACCTCCTTTTCCACTACACCGCGGAGGGCATAAAGGAGTTTTTCCACTTAAAGGACAATGGAAACGAGATTTAATTATTAAGATTCAGAGTCGCCACTTGGGAGATTGATGGTTCGCCAAGTCACCGGTTTAGAATCCCGAATCGAGGAAAGAGTGACTCTGTTTACAGTCGCGAACCAGAAATCCGAGTAGGAATTCTGTTACCCGGGAGAAGGTGTTAGGCATTCCGGGTTCCGTGGTTTCTAGCAGCGGTCGCTCAACTGTTATATTTGGAATTTTATCTGATTTCAAAACATGTTTTTAGCTTATGTGCTTTTAAATCTTAAACCGTTTTATTATTATTTTTAACGAGAATTGCAACGTCGTGAAAATGTGTCTCGAACCACGTCACATAAATTGCACCTGTGGTTGTTTGATACATTTCGCACTTCGTTGAGATATTGGATTTGGGTTCACATAAATGTGCACCCGAGTTTAGGAAGGTAATGTTATTAAAGTACGCACCTAAAAGAGACTAACGCGTTATTATCTTTTGGGGAAGGCGTGAAATTCGCTAAACGGCCCGTCCCGAATCTAAACATTTTAGTACAGACATTTTATCGAGGGCCCGCATTTATGGATTTTTGTTTAGCGAGGCTCATCTCATTCTTATTGTTTAAAAGGGAACCTAAAGCAAACTATAATTTTCTATTCAAGTTGTGTCTAATAATAAAAATATTCCTAATTAATTTGCATGTTCATATATACTATTACGGGAGGTTGGTCAAAAATCAGCTTCGAGTTCAGGGGATTACATTAACAGCCTCAACGTTTATGAGAAGGCTGCCCAAATTGGGTCTTCGTAACAAACCCCAAATGAAAAGGTAGTCTTGGATCAGGACTAAGCCATTACGTCCACGAAAGGGCAAACCAATTCAACTTCAATCTACTAGCAGGCATCAAAACAATCGTTGATCTGGTTTTGAACAAATTAAATCCATCAACGAAATACTATATGGACCTATTACAATTGTTTCGAATTCTTTGGCCTTAAATCACGTTTAGACTGAAGGAGTTTTCTTTCAAAGTATGGTACAGAAATCAAAGACACTAGAGTAACTAAAATTTGATTATCACATGCAATAGAACTTGACTACTTTGCAAGAGTATCTACTGAATCTGAAATTCGAAGTTACAGTTCTTAAGATCAGGGACCATTTGATTTTGTGACAGTGAACACATAAATTCATATTTCAAGTTTCACTTCCAAAACGTCTACTCTATCTGAAACCTCGAATCCACAGGAGAATCATCAGTCAAACTAATAGTCACTATAGTTCGAATTAATACAAAACATGTAATTACCTAATGAGTGCCATGGCTGAGGTTTAAAACGAAGGACACCTATAAGATTCCATGCGAGTATTACAAAACCGGACAGTCATAGAATTGACAAACTAATTCCAGTTATGATTTCCAGTTTTAAACAGTTCACAGCAACTACTAAGCTAGGATAATGTACATGACATTAATTACACTTCATTAGAGAATTCAATATGAGAAAAATAATCATCACTTCATTCCATTCCCCAAAATCCGAGAGTTACAGGACATGTACCTGGAAAATAGAATATGAAACGAGTGAGGATCAGCAGCAGTGAGCAGGTAGTCAAAAACAACTCAGATTCAAGTTCACAACCAACAAATTTTATCAGAATCAACCCAGAAATGAGTGGAGGAAACCACAGCACCAACAATTGACCAAACGAGCTTGATTATCAAAGCAAAGTTGAAATTGACCCAGAAACAAACTCAATTCACATCGATAATCAACATCATGGACTCTCCAGCTATTCTCTTCTTCAAACTAGGCTAAGGATTCGAAACAATTGCTAAAAAAACCGAAACTGATCTAAGGAATTCAATGTAATAGTGTTTTTGAGTTTTTTGTTATATTTTTTTTGATTTTCTGAGAAGTTTTGGATCTAAAGGAGAATTTCAAATTTCAGATCTAGCTTTGAATCTGAAAATCAAATTTCAGCTATAGGATTTTTTTTTGGGGGGGAATTTTAGAGGTTCCTAAACTGTGTTATTCAAGGCAGTGTAACTGCCT
>NW_017675224.1:10243-34572 GCF_001879085.1 Nicotiana attenuata | reverse complement strand
TACACTGCCTTTTATAGGCAGAGTTTGAGGAATATTTCAGATTTTCAGTTGCCTTTTAGTCCCTCTTTATTTACTCATTTAGTCCCTTATTTTCTGACTTGTGTCACAAGTTAATATACTAAAACTACTGAAACTTACACTAAAGCCCTGCTTTGGAAAGTCCTAGAAGGTTCTAGTTGTAACTACAGCATTCTTATGCATTTCTAAATACCAAACTACCCCAGAATTCAACCTGGAATTACCTACTTCAGTTAACTGAACCAACCCCCTTAACACTAGTTGACCAAAAAGCCTGACTACAATTAAACTAGACTGTTTCAGCACTATCCAAACAACAAAATAATCAATTACTGAGCTAATATGAACTAAGGTCAATGAGACAAAACACATATCTAAACGGGTTTGAAACCAAATTAAACTAACACCACAAATCACCAATCAAAATTAAAACAAAACCAAAAGACAAATCAATTAGAAGCAATTAACAGAAAATTGAAAAATTCATGGTAACAGAACAAAGAAACCATCCGACTAATAATAAAACATTTACTAAATCCTGAATTAAACTAAATCTAAAACAAATTAATGGCAAATATCCTGACCAAAAATAAAACTCAGAGAGCAACATTCGTGAATCTACACAAATAAGAAAAATACAGGAAGAAGAAAGAAAAAATACCTCAATCCGCCCGGTAACCTGTCTTATCAAATTCGAACCATAATCGTCCCTAATTAAGTATTTCCATGAGGAAACACCTAATTAAGGATTATTATGGTCCAACCGCCCTTTATCCCCAAATTGTAGTCATTTAGGGTTCTTGGTCAGACTTCGATTGAAGATTCGAAACAAACGGGGGTGATTCGAAGAAAACTAGGGTTAGATATGGAAAGAGGAGAAGGAGGGGAACCTAGGGTGTTAATTTGGGCGGATTCCGATGGTTTAGTGTTTTCAGTCGATTCTGTGATTCAAGATTCGAAGTGTTAGGTTAGGATTCGAAGGAAATGGGTTATGGATTTGAAGAGAGGAGGGTGAGGAGGTCTTATGGTGTTCGTTTGGGGTCGATTTGCGGTGGCGCCGGCGAAGACACGGTAGTCTGACGGTGGGTAGCGGTGGGAGACGGGGGGTACGAGGAAGATGAATGGTTTGTCTCTAAAATTGTAAGGAGTTTATTACATTTTTATGTAATTTCCTTGGACGGATCTAGACCGTTGGATGATAAACAATGAATGGCCTGGATTTACCTGGATCAAAACGACGTCGTTTGGTAGCGTAGGGACTGGACCGGGTTATTGAATATCTGGGCTTGGCCGGGCAACTGGTCTGAAGGGGTTTTGGGCTGGGAGTGTGTATGTATTGGGCTTAGGCAGAATTAAAGGGTGGCCCAATTTGGGTCCTTTATTAAGACCTCTTTTTTTAATTTATTTTCTTTTGTTTTCACCTTTTTATTTCTTTTATTTATTTTTCTTTTTTCTGATTTTTGTTAAAATGACAAATTAAAAGTCAAAAACCAAATTAACTCTAAATTATATTACTTAATTCCTAATTACCCTAATTCCTGATTTAAATGCAAACTAGGACAAATTAAAACTATAAATGCAAAAAGGACCATTTTTACAACTTAACAACTAATTAATCCTAAAAATGTGAGATTAAATCCTAAATGCCAAGTGTATTTTTTTATATTTTTCATATGAATTAAAATGCACAAATAAAAATGCAAACAATTAACATGAAATATCACAAAAATTCACAAAATTGCAAAATAATGAAAGAAATTATTTTGTTTGAATTTTTAGGAATAATTCATGTAGGGCAAAAATCACGTGCTCACATCCAGGCTTCAATTTTCTTGGATCATCATTAGGGTCATAGTTTTCATCCTTAGCACATGCTGGATCGAGAAGCGTTTCATAGCGTTCAAGGCACTGGGATGGTGTAAGACCAACAATTGGCGCAATAGTCCTCCATTGAGTAGGCATGAGCTTTGCAAGGTGAAGTAGTTTCTCATCTTCTTCTCTAGTCCACTCAGTCTGGGGAAAAAAAGAGCAGCGAGGATGTTAATAAGTTGTTAAACTCAGATATAAGTTCCTACAGCAACTTTCGGAATTCCATTCCGACCCTCGGATCAAAAACTCACTATCGGACCGGAAACTTCAAAAATTCAAACTTCGGCATTCCTAGCCTAAATGAGATACGGACCTCCAAAATACATTCCGGACACGTTCCCAACCCCGAAATCACCTAACAGAACCATCGGATTTCCATTCCGAGGCCGTCTTCACACTGTTCCGATTACGGATCCCTTTCCAACACTTAAGGTCTCATTTAGGGACTAAGTATCCCAAAACACTCCGAATCCCAATACCGAACGTCCCGGCAAACCAAAATAGCAGAAATGAACTTAGGGGAAGCAGTTAATAGGGGATCAGGGCGTAAATTCTAAAAACGACCGGCCGGGTCGTTACAGAAATGTGCTGACTTGGTCAGACTATCAACAATGACCCATACTGCGTCGAATTTCTTCCGAGTCAGCGGGAGTCCAACAACGAAATCCATAGTAATCCTCTTCACTTCCACTCGGGAAGCTCAATCCTCTGAAACAATCCACCGGGTCTCTGATGCTCATACTTAACTTGGTGACAATTCAAACATCGAGCCACATATGCAACAATATCTTTCTTCATTATACGCCACCAATAATGCTGCCGCAAATCCTGATACATCTTCGCGGCGCCCGGATGAATAGAATACCGGGAGCTATGGGCCTCCGCTAAGATCAACTCTCGAAGCCAATCTACATTGGGCACATAAACTCGCCCCTGCAATCTCAAAACTCCATCATCATCTAAGGTCACCTGCTTGGCACCTCCACGCTGCACCGTGTCTCTAAGGACACACAAATGGGGATCATCAAACTGCCAATCACGGATACGCTCCATAATGAAGAACGAGCGACCGTGCAAGCTAACACCTGACTAGCCTCAGAAATATGCAACCTTACGAATTGATTGGCCAAGGCCTGAAAATCCAAAGCAAGCGGTCTCTGACCGACCGAAATATAAGCAAGGCTGCCCATATTGGCTGACTTCCTACTCAAGGCATCGGCCACCACATTGGCCTTCCCCGGGTGATACAAGATAGTGACATCATAATCTTTCAACAACTCCAACCACCTTTTATGCCTCAAATTCAACTCCTTTTGCTTGAACAAGTACTGAAGGCTCTTGTGATCAGTGAACACCTCACATGTCACGCCATATAGATAATGCCTCAAAATCTTCAATGCATGAACAATGGCTGCCAACTCTAGATCATGAACCAGATAATTCTTCTCGTGAATCTTCAACTGCCTCGAAGCATAGGCAATGACCCTGCCCTCCTGCATCAACACTGCACCAAGACCAATACGGGAAGCATCACAATAAACTGTATAAGGCCCTGAACCTGTGGGCAAAACCAACACCGGTGTCATAGTCAGAGCTGTCTTGAGCTTCTGAAAGCTCGCCTCACACTCGTCCGACCATCTGAACTGGGCACTCTTCTGGGTCAACCTGGTCATTGGGGCTGCAATGGACGAGAACCCCTCCACGAACCGACAATAGTAGCCTGCCAACCCCAAGAAACTTCGAATCTCCGTAGCTGATGCTGGTCGAGGCCAGTTCTTGACTGCCTCAATTTTCTTTGGATCAACTTGAATACCCTCTGCTGATACAACATGACCCAGGAATGCAACCGAACTCAACCAGAACTCACACTTCGAGAACTTAGCATATATGTGACTATCCTTCAGAGTCTGAAGAACCACTCTGAGGTGCTGCTCGTGCTCCTCCTGACTGCAGGAGTATATCAAAATATCATTAATAAAGACTATTACGAACAAGTCCAAATAAGGTCTGAACACTCGGTTCATCAACTCCATAAACACTGCTGGGGCATTGGTCAACCCGAATGACATAACCAAGAACTCATAATGCCCGTACCGAGTTCGGAAAGGTGATCTTAGGAACATCGGATGCCCTAATCCTCAATTGATGGTAGCCAGATCTCAAGTCTATCTTTGAAAATACCTTGGCACCCTGAAGCTGATCGAACAAATCATCAATCCTCGGCAGTGGATACTTATTCTTGATTGTAACCTTGTTTAATTGCCGGTAATCAATGCACATTCTCATCGAACCATCCTTTTTCTTCATAAACAACACCGGCGCACCCCAAGGCGAAACGCTGGGTCTAATGAAACCCTTCTCAAGCAAATCCTTCAACTGCTCCTTTAACTCGTTCAACTCTGGCGGGGCCATGCGCTACGGCGGGATAGAAATGGGCTGAGTTCCCAGAGCCAAATCAATACAGAAGTCGATATCCCTGTCGGGCGGCATACCCGGCAGGTCTGAAGGGAAAACCTCAGAAAACTCCCGAACAGCGGGCACAGAATCAATAGAAGGGACCTTCGCACTAGAATCGCGAACATACGCCAAATAGGCTAAACACCCCTTCTCGACCATACGTCGAGCCTTCACATACGAGATAACACTGCGAGTAGAATGACCAGGAATCTCCCTCCACTCCAAATGGGGCAAATCCGGTAAGGCTAAGGTCACGGTCTTGGCATGGCAGTCCAAGATAGCATGGTAAGGTGACAACTAGTCCATCCCCAATATAACATCGAAATCGACCATGTCTAAAAGCAACAAATCAATACGGGTCTCAAGACCCCCAATCACCACAACACAAGAACAATGAACTCGATCGACCACAATAGAATTACCCACCGGTGTAGACACATAAACAGGAATACTCAATGAATCACTAGGCATGATCAGATACGGTGCAAAATAAGATGACACATACGAGTACGTAGACCCTGGATCAAATAGCACTGAAGCATCTCTATCACAAACCAGAATAGCACTTGTAATGACCACATCTGAAGACTCAGCCTCGGGCCTGGCTGGAAGAGCATAACATCGGGGTTGGGCCCCACCACCCTGAACTACCTCTCTGGGACGGCCTGCTACTGGCTGGCCTTCACCTCTGGCGGCCTGAGCTCTACCTCTAGGACCTCTACCTCTGGCACCTCTACCCCTACCTCTAGCTGGCTGGGCGGCCATTGGAACACCTAGTGCCTGAACCATAGCATGGGAACCCTGATGTGGAGAACTGCTCGAAGCTCGAGGGAAATACCTAGCAATGTGCCTCGGGTCGCCACAAGTAAAACAAGCCCTCGGTTGCTGGGGCTGACGACCTTGGAAACTCTGAAGTGGTGGTGCACTGATAGGTGTTGGCGGTGCACTGAAGGAGTGCTGATCAGAATACTGCATCCGAGGACCGCGGCTACCTGAAGCGCCGTGAGAAACCTGAAGAGCTGACTGAAAGGGCCTAGGAGGATGGACTCTACCATAAGAATCTCTTCCTCTAGACGAGGTGCCACTGAATCTGCCTGAATGACGGGGCCTCTTATCCGACCCATGACTACCTCTCTGTGACAGAACCATCTCAACTCGGCGGGCCACATTGGCCGCCTCCTGAAAAGTGATCTCACTCCCAGTCTCCCTGGCCATCTGAAGACGAATAGGCTGAATCAAACCATCAATAAACCTCTTCACTCTCTCTCTCTCGGTAGGAAGTATGGCAAGAGCATGGCGAGCTAAGTCAATGAACCTGGTCTCATATTGGGTAACAGTCATGGAACCCTACTAGAGACGCTCAAACTGCCTCCGATAGGCCTCTCTCTGAGTAACGGGAAGAAACTTCCCCAGAAACAACTCTGAAAACTGCTCCCAAGTCAAAGATGGCGACCCTACTGGCCTGGCTAAGCAATAATCCCTCCACCAAGTCTTGGCGGATCCAGATAGGCGAAATGTAGCAAAATCGACCCCATTGGTCTTAACAATGCCTATGTTCCTGAGAATCTCGTGGCAGTTGTATAGGAAATCCTGGGGATCCTCAGAAGAAGCACCGCTGAAAGTAGTAGTGAATAGCTTGGTGAACCGGTCCAGTCTCCACAAAGCATCGGCGGACATGGACGCTCCATCGCCGGTCTGAGCCACTACACCCGGCTAACTGCCATAGCTGGCTGAACCACTAGAACCTGAACCTGGGGAGCTACCTGCTCCGGAGTGCGTGTAGCAGGAGTTTGGGCTCCTCCTCCAGCCTGAGAAATGGCTTGTGCTACAGGAAGCAACCCTTCTCGGGTGACACTCTCCATGAGGCCCACCAATCGGACCAGAGCGTCCTGAAAAACGGGGTGGCAATAAACCCCTCTGGGACCTGAGCTGGGCCCACCGGAACTGCTGGGGCCGGAACCTCCTCGTCAAAATCAACCTGAGGCTCCGCCACTGGTGCCGCTGCTCGGGGTTGAGCTCTAACCCTACCTCGGCCTCTAGCACGGCCTCGGCCTCGCCCTCTGCCCCTCGTGGGAGCTGCTACTGGGGGCTCGGGCTGCTGAGCGGTAGATGAGGAAGCGCGTGTTCTCGCCATCTGCGAAAGAACAGAGTAGAAAGGCAAATCAGTGTTGGAAAACAAAACCGCACGACAAGAAAGAACAAATGTGAAGTTTTCCTAACTCTGTAGCCTCTGGGGGATAAATACAAACTTCTCTGTACCGATCCCTTAGACTCTACTGATCTTGTCCGTGAGTTGTGAGACCTATGTAACCTAGTGCTCTGATACCAACTTGTCACGACCCGAAATTCCCACCCTCGGGAGTCGTGATGGCGCCTACTCGTAGAAGCTAGGCAAGCCACATTCATATATTCCTAACTCCTTTATCTTAAACCATTTTATATAAAACATAACAACAAGTGTTAAATAATTAAACAATAGCGAAAACATGAAATTAAGGCGGAAGACTTAAATTAAGTAAACTGAATAATAATTCTGAAATCAACATATATCTCTACCCAAGAACTGGTGTCACGTCACTCATGGACTACTAAGAGTACTAAATACAACCGTTTGAAATAAATATAACATTGTTTGTCTCGGATACATGAGATAACAGAATAAAAAGTAAGATAGAGGAGACGTCGGGCCTGCGAACGTCTGCTAGGCTACCTCGGTGTCTCGGTGGACTGAAGGCTGGCTCCAGATCTAATGCTGCTGCTCGAACGCTGCTCCAGTATCTGCACATAAGTGCAAAGTGTAGCATCAGCACAACCTACCCCATGTGCTGGTAAGTGTCTGACCTAACCCCGGCGAAGTAGTGACGAGGCTAGGACCAGACTCCAGATATACCTGTGCAGTTATATAATATATGGCGGAAAAGTAAACATGTAATAAGAAATTTAAAGCTGGGGAAGGGAAAACATGCTTCGGGGATGGCAGTTAAAGCAGCATATCAAGAATAATATAGAAACTACAATTTAACTTCTAACACGGGTAAAGGGGAAATAAAGGCAAGTTTTATTTTTCATTTCATCTCGTTGCAGGCGTGCAACCCGATCCCATTTCTCATATCTCGTGGTAGGCGTACCACCCGCTGCCATTTCATTAACTCTTGTGGTACGCGTAACACCCGCTCCCATTTCATTACATCTTGTAGTAGGCATACCACCCGCTCCCATTTCATCAATAACTTGTGGAAGGCGTACCACCCGCTCCCATTTCATCATTAACTTGTGGTAGGAGTACCACTCGCTCCCATTTCAATATCACTTATGGTAGGCGTACCACCCGCTCCCATTTCTTCCAACACAATACACAATACAATCCCGACAAGGGAACAAAACAATGTAATAACTTCCCGGCAAGGGAACACAAGCAAAGTAATAACTTTCCGGCAAGGGAGACAATAACAACAAATCAAACATCCCGGCAAGGGAGAGTCAACTATAACCAATCCTATTCAACTTCTACTTGACACAATCAATATCAATACTCAGTCATGACTAAAGTCCACGGGAATAAGCTAAGTCTTTACTCAGTATCAAGGATCATCAATCAAAGCTTTCATAGAATCAATTAAGAATACACAATTATCAATTTAAGACCCACAGTCATGCTCGACACCAACGTATAGATACTCGTCACCGTGCCTATACGTCGTACTCAACACAAAACAAATAGCAAATATAACTCAACTCCTAATCCCTCAAGCTAAGGTTAGACCGAACACTTACCTTGATGCTTTCAACTCAACTCAAGTCTCAATTATAGCTTTACCCCTTGATTCCACCACAAATCCGCTCGAATATAGTCACAAGTTACTTAATTACATCAATAAATGCTAAATGAATCAATTTGAATGCATACAAATGAATTTCCCAAAGTTTTGCCCAAAAAGCCCAAAATTGCCCTCGGACCCACGTGATCAAAACCCGAGGTTCGAACCAAAACCCGATTACCCATTCCCCCACGAACCCAAAGATATAATTTGTTTTGAAATCGAACCTCAAATTGAGGTCCAAATCCCCAATTTTAGAAAAACCTATGTTCTACCCAAAACACCCAATTTTCCCCATGAAAATCTTTGATTTTAAGTTGAAAACTTGTTAAATGATGTTAATGATTGAAAGAAATGAGTAAAAACTAACTTACAATTGATTTGGAAGAAGTCTTGTTCTTGGAAAATCGCCCAAAGAAGTTTGTGTTTTGAAAGAATGTTAAAAATGGCTCAAAATTCGGCTGTGTAAAATATGCACGTCTCAGATGTGGGAAATGCGAACAGGATTGCGAACCCCGACCCTGCTGGTGTGGGAATTGCGAGAAAATAGTTCGCATTTGCAAACACTGCCAAAATTCCGAACCTTCGCATTTGCGAGACCTGTATCGCATTTGCAATGGTCGCATTTGCGACATACTGATCGCATTTGCGATCCCTGGCACTATGGGGGCTTTTCGCATTTGCGAGCAGCCTTCGCATTTACGAGCTCGCTTTTGCGAGCCAGGCAGGTCAGTTCATACCAGCAACTTTTCAAGGTTCAAAATACAACTTGCGGCTATCTAAAACTCACCCCGAGCCCTCGGGGCTCCAAACCAAATATACACACAACCTCTAAAACATCCTATGGATTTATCCGTGCGATCAAATTGCCAAAATAACATCATATACATCGAATTAAGCCTCAAAATCCATGAATTCTTTCAAATTTCATAAAACATCAATTTTTTCCATTTTAAATCTGAAACACGTCATACGACGTCCGTTTTCAACCAAACTTTACAGAAAGTACTTAAACCATATATAAGACCTGTACCGGGTACCAAAACCAAAATACGGGCCCGATACCATCACTTTCTAATCAGATTTCATTTCCAATTTCCTTAAATATTTTTAGAAAACAATTTTACTCAAAAATTCATTTCCCGGGCTTGGGACCTCGAAATTTGATTCCAGGCATACGCCCAAGTCCCATATTTTCCTACGGACCTTTCGGGACCGTCAAATCACGGATCTGGATCCGTTTACCCAAAATATTGACCGAAGTCAAATTTATTCATTTTAATATCAACACTTAGCATTTTTCACAGAATTTCATATTTAAGCTTTCCGGCTATGCGTCCGGACTGCGCACGCAAATTGAGGCAATCCTAAATGAGGTTTTCAAGGCCTCGGAGACACAGAATTCAATTAAAAACAGGTATTTACCCTTTGGGCCGTCACAATATATTTTAAGAATAAAAAAGGAGAGCAACTAAACATCTTAGTACTTTTAATATAGTATAGATACATAAGTATTTTTGTTTGACCAAGTCTTTTACGATTTTATCGCTATTATATTTTGTAACGAATTACTCTTCCTAAAACATAGTACCTTTTAATTATGTCTCTATTCTATTTCCATCATTTGTCCTTTTTATGTAAAATAAATTTAATTATGCTTTTTATAAACAACTTTAAGGATATGCTAATCATTTTAATTGAGAAAGTTCTTATCATCACTTTTTTACCGAACACACGATCAACTTCAATATTTCTATTCAAACTGACTTATTGATAAAATTAAATTCAGCACCTAAAAATATTTTTCACCACTTGATGCTTACCAACTATTTTCAATCAGCTAATACAAATAAACTTTAAATTTATCTATCAATCAATCATCATTTTCGACGAAATGAATATTTATTATCACTTGGGTAAAAACCTCGTCGAGTGATCAAGACATTCTAAAACCAATCTCCAATTATTTCTTAAGTTTAAGTTCTGCGCATTGATAACATAAAATATTTACAATCATATCATATATTTTTTTAATAACTTAACAAAGTGATTATATTCAAACTACTTATTAAGCATTAATTAATAACTTAATAAAAATATTAATTAATTTATTATCACATATTAAACTACTTTGATACTATAAAAGAGTCTTACACTGTGTGAAAATGATATCACGTAGTTACTTTTAAGCATCGTAGAGCACTTTTGAGAGACTATTTATCTAAAGGAAAGCATTTTTCATTTATTCCAAGTTTAGCCGATTTATTTACAAATAGAATAGATTTTGAAAAATTAAACGTTCAGAATTTTCCCACAAATCAAGGGATCAGTTTTGTTCCATTTTAATTTGTTAATCTTCTATCACACTATTATACTAAAACTATACTTTTTCAGTACTCCTAATTTCTGCCATATTTTTAGCCTTCCAACTATTCTCTCGCATTCTCTCCGAATCTAAGAAAATCTAACTTGATTTGCTTTGTGGAATCAATAGAAATGGAATCATTTTCTTTTTCTTTCTATGGATCTCTTTCTAAAGTAAAAATGCATTAGAATATCAATTACTTCATGAAAGCACTACCAGGTTTTTCAATCGTCACGATCCGAATTTTTCGCCCCGGGACAGTGATGACGCCTAATAGTTCGAATCACATATGGATGATACTATAATTATACAGCTATTATTTTATGTATAATATTAAAACTAATATACATAAACAAACACATCTAAAAAGTCTAAAACAGTAAGATACCATTATTATACTAGTATAATATGGCTTATCATTATTATATTAAAATTATACCATCTATATAATTTGCAAATACATAACAACACATTTGAATCATCAAAATAAATTATTAATATACTAGGCATTATACAATATATAAGACCTCCCACTGATATTATGCAGTTAATAATTAAAAATGCATACCAGTGATATAATCATACTTGAAATATTTATTGTTACTTAAATTATACCATCATTATACAGGTAAATATTCAAAATACATATGACATACATTAAAAATTCTTGAAATACATTGATAGGTTCATTTGGAAAAAAAAAATTCAAATAAAAATAACCCATTATTATACCTATCAGATTAATACTATATATTTTCTTAATCCTACTAAATCTCTATCTTCCACTGCTTATAAATTAGTGATGTACTGGTGATATTATGATTACTGCAATAAAAAGTAAAATATTAGTTTATCTATACTATATTAAAAGTGGGAAGCCCTTAAGACTAAAATTAATTTACTAAAATAACCATCAAAATCTAATGGACAATTTCACCCTTCACCAAAGAAAAGATAAAAGAAAAACCTTCTAAATAAATCAAATTGCCTACTCCTAGAAAATGACACCGATTAACTAATTCTCAAGAAGAGAACTAACAATCAGCACCCCTTCGATAGCACTTATACAACATGTCTCTTGGAAAAAGTGCTTTATCATTTTTAAAAAATCCTCTTGTAACACAGAGTTGTACAAAGATGCCATCCATAGTATGGAAGAAGAAATTTTGAGGAATCACTGGAGATAAGAGTTCTCCACAAAACGATTTAATCAGTGTCAATCGATAATCCTTTGCCCAAAAATTACACTATATTATTAGGTAAATTTTTTTTGTTTTATAAATATTTGCTATAAGTTGAACCCCTTAGCTTTTTGGTGTATTTAATTTTTTATATTTTGATACCCCTTAATAAAAGTTTTGGCTCCGTCACTAATCCTCGGTAAAACTTATAAGACAAGGCAATGGAGTAAACAATGCAACGTTTGAATTGAAAAATTATTAGATGAAGAATACACTTCTCTTCAAGAAATTAGTGAAGAAAGGCATATAAAAGAAAGAAGGAGAAAAATTAAATATACAAAAATAAAGTGTGACGACCCAAAGGGTCATCACCGGAATTCTTCCTTTTTCCGTACTTCCGAGGCCTTGAAAACCTCGCTTTTAGTTGTCTCGATTTGCGTGCACAGTCCGGGCGCGTAGCCGAAAAGTTTTTATGTTGAAATATATGAATTATGTGAAAAATTTGAAGAATTTTGATATTAATATGATTAAAGTTGACTTTGGTCAACATTTTGGGTAAACGGACCCGGACCCGTGATTTGACGGTCTCGGAAGGTCCGTAGAAAAATATGGGACTTGGGCGTATGCCCGGAATCGAATTCCGAGGTCCCAGGCCCGAGAAATGAATTTTTCTGTGAAATTGTTTTCTGAAAATGTTTAAGGAAAATGAAAATGAAAACTGATTGAAAAGTGATGGTATCGGGCCCATATTTTGGTTCCGGCGCCCGGTGCAGGTCTTATATATGGTTTAAGCACTTTCTGTAAAGTTTGGTTGAAAACGGACGTCGTTTGACGCGTTTCGGACTCAAAATGGAAAATTTGATGTTTTATGAAATTTGAAAGAATTCTTGGATTTTAAAGCTTAATTCGTGGTATATGACGTTATTTTGGTGATTTGATCGCACGATTAAGTTCATAGGATGTTGTTGAGTTAGTGTATGTGTTTGGTTAGGAGCCCCGAGGGATCGGGAGTGTTTCGGAGGTGTCTCGGAGTGATTTCGGACTTAGGAAAAATTGCAGAAAATTGCAGAAATAGTACCCCATGAACCCGTGAACAGTGAAAAGACGGGTGAACAGTGCCCCGAAAATTCTGGGCAGAAAAGGGGGTGAACAGCCCATTTTTTCTCATTTTTTTTTGAGTTTCCAACTCGGATTTTGGGCAAATTTGAGCGAGAAATCACGGGAAAACTTGGGGTAAGTGTTCTTGACTCTCTTGTGATTGTATTCCATGAATAAATCTTCATTTTTGGCTTTAGATTATTGATATTTGAAGAGAAATGGAGGAATTTTCTAAAATTCCATAAAGTTGAATTTTTAAGATTTGAAAACCAATCCGATGTCGGATTTTAGTAAAATTGGTATGGTTGGACTCGTGGTTGGATGAGGTTTCATATTTCGTAATTTTTGTCGGGTTCCGAGATGTGGGCCCCACGGGCGAATTTTTAGTGCAATTTCGAATTTTAATTGGAAAATATAGAATTTTATATGGAATTAATTCCTATAATTTTTATTGACTGAATCGAATTGTTTATGACTAGATTTGAGAATTTCGGGCACGAATTCGCGAAGTAAAGGCTTGTTGGAATTTTGGATTGGTTGCAAAGCGAGGTAAGTGTTTGATCTAACTTTGGCTTGAGGGAATAGGATTAGGACGTTATTTGCTACTTGCTAAATGTGGAGTACGATGTATATGCATGGTGACGGTTATCTATGCACCGGAGTCTAGCATGACCGTGAGTCTTAATTATGTTTAATTCGAATGTTGTGACACAACTCCCTTGCTTAATTGATGAGTTGCATATAATGTGAATAGTTGAGAAAGAATTGTGATTGGTATATCATTGGAGCGTTGGCTCGAACTAAAATCTGTTAATTGAGAAAGAAGGAATCAAAAGAAGAAGTGTTGTGATTATTCCCTTGCTGGGATTTAAGTATTATATGTTCTCCCTTGCCGAGATATTTGGGCTGTTAGCTGTACCCTTGCCGGGTTAAAGTGTTAGGTTGTTGAAATCCCCTAATGGGGCCTTCTTTACAAAATCAGATATTATGAACTATAATATGGGATCGTGTGGCACGCCGTCCACTTATATATTATGAAATGGGATCGTGTGGCACGCCGACCACTATATATATTATGAATTGGGATCGTGTGGCACGCCGTCCACTTATATATTATGAAATGGAATCGTGTGGCAGCCGACGACTATATATATTATGAATTGGGATCGTGTGGCACGCCGTCCACCTATATATTATGAAATAGGATCGTGTGGCACGCCGACCACTATATATATTATGAATTGGGATCGTGTGGCACGCCGTCCACTTATATATTATGAATTGGGATCGTGTGGCACACCGTCCACTTATATATTATGAAATGGGATCGTGTGGCACGCCGACCTATCACGACCCAAATCCCGAACCTGATCGTGATGGCGCCTCTCGTGAAGACAAGGCCAGCCAGTCAACCCAATTCATCCTTTTAAAACAACTATTTAACACAATTATAGTACAACATGGTTTAATAATACCAAATAGCGGAAATCCAACCCAACATAGTCCTAACTGGGGTGTCACAAATCATGAGCAACTAAGAAATCCTGACACAAGTCTACTAGATACGAAATCCGATACAATAATTCGAATAACATAGAAATAATAAGATAAAGGAGTCACGGGGGCTGCGAACGCCAACAGCTACCTCGTAGTCTCCGAACACCACCTGGACTGGAAGGATCAGCTCTCAGGTATGGAAATCTGCTATGCCTGAATCTGCACACACGGTGCAGGGAGTAATGTGAGTACTCCGACCTAGTGAGTAATAAAAATAAATAATGACTGAAAGCATGAAATCTCATAAAGGCACAAATAACGCTATCTCAAGCAGTAAAATCAATTATGCAATAAAGCCGTGAAGTATCAGATAAATCTCTTTTATAACGGTGAAGGCAATAATTTCAACAAGTAAGAAATAATCAGAAACCAGCCCCTCGGGCTCAATATCAAACTCTCAGTACAGTATCAGCCCCGCGGGCTCACTCCCAACTCACAAAATACAACATCAGCCTCTCGGGCTCACTCCCAACTCACAAAGTACAACATCAGCCTCTCGGGCTCACTCCCAACTCACCTGGGTACCCGTGCTCACTGTGGGGGTGCAGACTCTGGAGGGGCTCCTACAGCCCAAGCGCTATATCATAAGGCCTTAAAGCCTGTCACATCAACATAAGGCCTTAAAGCCTTCTCACATCACACTCGAGGCCTGAAAACCTCTTCACATAACACTCGAGGCCTGGAAGCTTCCTCACATCACTCATCATATCCTCGCATATGGCCCTCGGCCTCAATCAGTCCAGAAAATAATCATAAGCCCCTTGGGCATCAGTAAAACAATGGTGCTCAGCTCAAACAACATTAAAAATATCATTTAAATCTCAAGTTGAGAATGTAGCTGAGTTCATGAAACAGTATAATTCGGTTGGACTGAGTTCAAATTATATTTCAATTATTGAGGAAAACAGTGATGGAAATTCACAGAGGATTTCAAATAGTCGGCACGAAGCCCAAGTATGGCAATAAGCCCAAGTCATGGTGAAAATAACAAGTCATTATCAAATACACGGTAAAATATCAACCGGGATGGACCAAGTCACAAATCCCAATAGTAAATGACCCTCCGCTCGTCATGCAACGCGTGTCTCATCTCAACATAGCAGTACGTTGTGCAAATCCGGGGTTTCAAACCCTGAGGACATCATTTATAATCATTACTCACCTCAAGCTGGCCAAAACTCTAGCTCGCTATGCCCTTGCCTCTCAGATTGGCCTCCTCGTGCGTCGAATCTGACCAAAATCACACAAACATCGATGAAGCTCGATTTCTAAAAGACGGTGTTTTAGCCATACATATCTGAAATTCGCCCCTTAATGATACTACAATGATGCAATACTGTTATGTAACTTCAATCTACACTACAACATTCAATAGGGCCAATATTAGGGATAAATTCCATAACTTATACCATTTAGGCATATTATCGAACACCTTGTAGGCATATATATTTACACCTCATAACTATAGTATTGGTTCCTCCAACTATCACCATTAACCAACAATTCATCTCACCATCATTCCTAACCAATTTATAATTTCCAACTACACATGTATGACAATCCATTCACACCCAACCAACAAATCCTATCAAATATTCACCTTTCAATCTCTACAATAACTATGTATTTATATTGGGAATTTATGGCTTCCAATCACCATACCATAAGTTTTAATACTTGATTCATACTCATATTCCCATAATATATCCATATATGTAAGTCTAAGGTGTAGGATTTACCTTTTGGAAGAAATCTTGCAAAACCCTCCTTTGAGTTCTTGAAGGAATTTCTTGAAAATCTAAGTGTTTGATGAGAGGATTTCATCAATAATAGTATAGGAATGATGGAATTTCACACTAAGATAATGGAGATTGCTTACCTTGAAGATTGGGGGAGTTGAAGGTCTTGAGAGGATGAAAGAAGAACCCCAAGTTCGTCCAAATGAAATGGGTAAAAATGAACCCCGAAATGAGTATTGTAGGCTGTTTCGGGCGCCACAGGTGGCGCTGGCGACAAGAAAATGGCCATAACTTTCTGTATACACCTCCAAATGATGAACGGTTTGTTGCGTTGGAAACTAGACTCAAAGAACTTTAATTTGATAGGTTGTGCATCACATAACTCCTTATATAACTGGAGATATGATCGTCCAAAGTGAGGTCTTGTGCGCACTCATTTACAACTTTCGTCTATTATGAAATTTTCCAACTTCAAAAGTTCCCGTTAGCCATCCGAAATTACCCCGAGGCCCCCAGGACCTCAATCAAAAGTACTAACATATCTTAAAATATCATTCAAACTTGTTCCAATCATCAAAATACCTCTAACAACATCAAAACCATCAAATTTCATCGAATTCAAGCATAAGTTCTTCTAAAACTCCCGAAACACGCATTTGATCAAAAACCCAACCAATTCACTTCCGAATGACCTGAAATTTTACATGCACATCCCAAATCACATAACAAAGCTACTGAAACTCTCGGAATTCCATTCCGACTCCCGGATCAAAATATCACCTATCAACCGAAAATCGCCAAAATACTAACTTCGCCAAAATAAGCTAACTTACTTCTACACCGAACCTCCAAAACTACTTCCGATCACGGTCTTAAGTCACAAATCACCTAACGGAGCTAGCCAAATCATAGAAATTTCAATCCGAGTTCATATACACATAAGTCAACTCTTGGTCAAATCTTTCAATTTCAAAGCTTTCAACTGAAACTATTCTTTCAAATTCATTCCGATTTTCCTGAAACTCTAAACCAACGATCCACATCAGTCATAATGTATAACACGGGGCAATTCATGCCTGAGAACTGGCGATCAAAGTATAAAAGCTCAAAACGACCGGTCGAGTCGTTACATCCTCCCCCACTTAAACACACGTTCGTCCTCGAACGTTTTCCAGTGTTGTTCTAGAAGCCAACCAATAGCTGAATGACTCTACCATGCACATACCGGGGGGTGATCCCACGTCACCCTATCTCATATAGGTCCGATAGCACAATATAACTGAAACTTCACAATCCATCCTAGTCCATAAACCATAGAACCACATTTCCACTAAGGTCGAAATCTCACATCTATACTCTGAATAAACCCGAACCAGCTGTAATAACCCGTACCTGCAACTTCGGTGCCATTACGTGTTAAACCACATAACCCTAACGCTCGCAGCCATAACTTTTATTCGCAGTAGCTGCCCACAACAACCCAATACCGATAGAAAATCTCTTATCAACTAAGTCTCATTCCAACACTTTCATATACTGCCAACGATAAATGAAACACGCAATAAACTGTAACCGTTTTTCAGATCAACCATTCATGAAACCACTTCCCTTTTGACTACTACCACAGTAGATTCCGAGTCGAACCTCGATATCATCCTTCCAACAAACTGAAATCAAAACCGTTCGTATTCATTAGTGACCCCAACGATCACCTCGGGTCCAATACACCACTCTGGTGATATGACATATCAACACAGGCCTAAGCCATAACTTGCATAATACGCGCACCAATAAGAAACGGCCTGAACATACTTAAATCATGAAAATAGCTCAAATGAAAGAGCTGTACCACAGGCTCACTAGTACCACCACAACACAAGGCTGAGAATCCGTCTCACATCATAGAAGCAGAACACCCGAATCTAATCGCAAGATCATACCTCCACATAACTTCGCTGCCATGCGCGACCCTATCCAGACACTAGTTCACATGAGACACCCCAAGTTACCATGCTCAAAATCATCAACCAAGTGCAATTTGATGTCTAGTACCACAAGTACCATCCCAACGATATGCTATGAGCTCATCAATCACAGTGGAACCAAGATACATGAATAGAATAATAATAACCAGCTCTTCTATAGCTCATATTGACATCAATTTCACGAGCAACTTAGTTGCCAATAACATAATCCACCTGGCACGGTCACAGACCCCCAGTCCAAGCATATCATATAGGAGAAATCCAACAAGCATACCTGTATATTCTAAATGAATAAGATTCTCATGCTCCTGAACTGGCATAAATAACACTCCATATCGTAGGCACGAGCAAACTATGTTGTCATAGCTCAAATCAGCAAATTAACACAGAATTAGTAATTACCAAGTTTGTTCTGGAATTTAGCATCTTGGAAATCTCAAGTATAGTCCAGATAGTTCTCAACAAAGTTACGAATGCAAGAAACATTATACCTTTAAGCTCAATATCTCAATCTGGGCATATCATAGCCTACGTATCTTCCGAGCATGAATATTGGCTCGGTGCTTGCACACAGGTTCAAACCTCACATACATTCGCGCTCACAGCGTATAGTTATCACCATCAATTAGCTCGACTAGTGCATACAATGAGTTAGATAAAATACTCACCTCAAACATGCCCTAATCCCGAAATAGTATATTTTTGAGAATTCCCCGTCTCCAAATTCATAGATCACATAAATCACCGTAACTGATCACAATCTCAGCACTCAAATAACTAACACATACCTCAAGTACGATCATCCCATGATAGTTATTTTCTACAATACATAGCAAGATCGAAATATTGGTAGTAGATCAACCAAGTGGATGTTGTAATACCAATAGACATTTGTTAGTTACAATATAATGTGCAGCCTTCTCAGATCTTACCGAGCATTTATAACATTCAATCTAATTATCTAAACCTGACCACTCTGTCCAGAATTCGCGACCTTCCCTTCAAGGATGAACTGTCACCTCGTACATGAAAAGATTAAACATGTACAACATACCACGTCTATTATGCCATCATTTGCAAACGCAAGAATATCATTAGAATTTTCGGGCTATAGGAAAATTACATTCCGGGCAGTTAGAAATCTTCTATTTGCTCTTATCTAGGAGGAGTTCATAATATACAATATGTTCCGCACACCGGTAGAAGATATCCGGCTCGAACCATGGTAACAACCATCAAAAAAACTTTCAAATCTGCTCGTACATAACCAAGCTATCAAAACGGAATTCCTCGGGCTTGACCAGGCCATGTAGGTTACCAACCCAAGAATACTGCCTGTAATCCATGCACATTCTCATTGTGTCATCCTTCTTCTTCACAAATAAGACTGGTGCACCCCAAGGTGACACACTAGGCCGAATGAACTCCTTTTCTAGGAGTTCCTGAAGATGCTCTTTCAATACCTTCAGCTCCTCTGGTGCCATACGGTATGGTAGAATAGAAATGGATGATAACTGTGATTTTAACACGTTTTATGCCCATACTTGCCTATGCCTTATGTATGAATTGTCATGAAATAAACTCAGAATGCTTACAAAGTGCGCTTGATTGCAGGTTTGAGCGACAAGATGACGAAAGTCAAGAACCAGCTCGAAACGGAGTGAAACCTGCTCAAGTATCAAAAATCATTGAAGTAGGGACAGGAGGACCTAGAGCGGACCGCACTGATTTGTTGCGCGGCCGCGCTAGGAGATTCAGAGAGCACCCATTTCAGGAGTCTCCAAGCGCGGTCAGCGCTCATTACTACGGGGTCAGCGCTGGTGTCTACGCGGTCGCGCTTCAATGTTGTGCGGTCCGCGCTCATTAGCCTGTGCAGCCGCGCTACTTCTTTGTGCGGTCCGCATCACAGTTCCAGAAGTGAATGATAGAAGGCCAAGACCTCTACGCGGCCGCGCTGCATTTATGCGCGGTCCGCGCCAGCCCCGCAGGGGTATTTTTGTCCGATTTTTTTGGCATAGTATAAATAGAATATTTTATTATTTCTAGGTGAAGTTTTTAGACATCAGATAGCAGCAGCACTCATGAGATTCAAGTTTTAGACTATTTTGGGCATTTTAACCTTGTTTTAACGTGAATTCGTGCAGATTAACTTCCTAGTTAATTATTATGTTGATTTTATCTACTCCTTCTTTAATTTCTGTTGCCATTATGTATAGCTAAACCCATTAGCTAGGGTTGTGGCTCAACCCTAGTGTGGGTAATTAATGGGTGTGATTGTTTAGTGCTTGAATGATGTTGGGTGTTTGATATTTGGGTTGATTTTATGTTTTAACTAGGATTTGGTGGTTGCAAACACTAAGTCTAGCTTAGTGAGTCTTGACTCTTCTTGAGAAAGAGTGTCTATGACTCCAAAGTTAATCCAACAAGGAATTGGGATGGACCCATGAGAATGGTAGTCCCAATTAACGGGTAAGACCTCGAGAGAGTGATTACCCAACTTGAACCCTAAGTTGCTTGGTTTGTTAGCCTACCCAATTGGTCTCGAGAGAGTCAATTGGGCAAAATCACTCTTTCTATCGAGAGGTGTGAGAGTGAATGCTATCGTGCAACGGTTATATCATAAGCCCCATAGTCATCATTCTCGTATTAGGAATCTCGACCCGTTAGTTGACCACCTAGGTAAATGCCACGACCCTAGTGTCTTTCTCTATCTTGCATACAACCTAGAGTTACTATCTTAGCATAATTTAGTTAAAATTAGTAGTTGTTAAATTGTAGTTGATGATCACAAAAATCCAAAAATGATAGAAGATCAATTAGAAGCAAACACGCAATTCTAGGCTAAACAAATATCCAACTCCCTTTCTAGCTCCCTGTGGAAATTGACCCCGATACCACTATTGGGTAAAAGTATTAGCGCCCACTCTTCCTAAGGTTGAGTCCGCTGCGACCTAATCACTTTTTGGCGCCGTTTCCGGGGAGCTTACGGTGTTGACTATTTGTGTAGCTAGTTTTGTGTTTTGCTTCTCTTTCCTTCTTTTTACTAATTTTGTTTGTGTTGATCCATCAGGTACACATGGCTCTAAACGGAAATGACCCTCTTGGCAATGCCTTGGCGGGGGAGGAGGTTGAAGATGTTGAGCAAGATGAGCTTCCGGTACCTCAAGAACCACGACGAGGTCGAAATGCCAATGCTAATGTACATGAAAACAATCCTGTTCCAAACCCTCCTCCGCCACCGCCAAGAGCGGTCCCTAGAGTTCTTCCTAATCAAGGGTACGCAAGTGCCATCGTTCCTCCCCGAATCCGGGCGGGGAACTTTCAAATCACAAATGTCATGTTGACTTTGCTCGAGCAAAGGGGATATTTTACGGGCGCCTCCCACCAAAATGCATACAAGCACTTGAAGGGGTTCGTAAATACTTGCTGGGGCAGCAAACAAACAAACGTGTCAGAGGATGCGTTGAGATTGAGGCTTTTCCCATTTTCTCTTCGGGGCAAAGCGTTGGACTTTTTAGAAAGGTTACCAAATCATTCTATCACCACATGGGATGAATTGGCGGACAAATTTATTGCCAAGTTCTTTTCTCCAAGTCATATGGCGGCTCTTCGGGATGAGATTCTAGCCGTTAAGCAAATGCCAACGGAACCATTGCATGAGATCTGGTAGCGATATAGAACAATGGTGAAGGAATGCCCTAATAACGACATGACTGAGGCGATGATCCAACAGACTTTCTATAGGGGCATCAACACCACAAATCAATGCATTGTGAACCAATTGGCCGGTGGAAACTTTATGAAACTTTCTTACCAAGAGGCATGTGATGTACTTGATGAAATGGAGGACACCTCGTCGGCATGGCAAAGCCGAGCGAATGTACCCCAAGGTGACCCCACGGTCATCCATTTGCATAAGGAGTTGAGTGATCACGGCCAAGCTATAGCCGAACTTACAACAACAATGAATCAGTTGGCGAAGGCGCAATTGCAACAAGTACCAAACCCACGCCAAGTCAATGCAATGGAGAATGTTTCTATGCTAAAAAGGAGACAAAGAGGGCAGAAACAACCTCAAGGTAGCGGTGACCAATTTGACAACAACAACGATGGTGGTGGATATTCGAATGAGTGTTTTGATGATCAAAGTGAGGAGTGCCAATATGTCAATAACTACCAAGGAAATAGAGGAAATCAAGGAAATCAACAATGGCGCCCTCAAGGCAATTGGGGCAATCAACAAGGAGGCGGCAATTGGAACAACAACAATCAACAACAGGGTGGCAACAATTGGAACAATGGCAATCAAAACAACAATTGGGGTAATCAAGGCAATAACCAAGGCAATTGGAATGGGAACAACAACAATTGGAACAACAACAATGCCAATCAAGGAGGGTGGAATAATGGTGGTAGGGGGCAAAGCTTTCAAAGGCCCCCATGTTCCAACAACCAAACAATCCACCCCCCTTTCAGTCACAAGGGCCTAGTTCTTCTGGAAGTCATATGGGACGGATAGAAATGATGTTCGATCAGATGATGAAAAAGAACCAAGATTCCGATGCACAATTGGCTTCACAGAACACATCTATCCGGAACCTAGAGGTGCAAATAGGACAAATCTCTCAAGCTCTAAATACCCGCCCAAAAGGTGCGCTACCAAGTGATACGGTAGTGAACCCGAAGGGGGGTAACAATCATGTGATGGCGGTTACAACTAGGAGTGGAAGAGGCGGTGATGTGCATGCCTCGGTTGAGAATCAAGTTGTGAATGATGAAGTTGAGTTGCATGATGATGAAGCACCTTTGAATGTTGACAATGTGGTTGAACCAACAGTGACAAATGATGTGTGGATTGATATTGATGATGAGGCCGGGGTAGAGACTCAAGAGACCGTGAACCCGTCTAGGGTACACATCATTGATATACCCGAGCCGGCGGTGCCCAAGGTAAAGGCACCCTTGCCTAGACCACCTCTACCATATCCTCAGCGGTTAGCAAAGCAAAAGAGCGATAATCAGTTCAAGAAATTCATAGACATGATGAAGACCCTTACAATAAATGTCCCTTTAGTGGAGGCACTTGAACAAATGCCTGGGTATGCAAAATTTATGAAGGATTTTGTTACACCCCATGTTTTCGTACGTAAGAGTACGTCATAAGTCAATTAATGTAAGCTCAGAAATGGAATCATCTTTGAAAAGTTTACAAAGTTAGTTCACCATGTTAACGTGGAGGTTACAAATATTTAAGATCATTAATACCAAGTAGCAAGAGGGTTTGAAGGCTTAGAAGCTAAACGAATTGAAGAAAATAAGTTTCGTCGAAAGTCGACAAGTTGGAATGTTTTACCATGTACTTTTGGGGTGAGACTGGGGTTATTAACATTATAAGGAGATTATATTATGAGTTATTTTAGTCGTATGATAGTTGGTGTTATGTTTTGAAGATAAGCGAGTTGTGGAACAAAAGTTGGAAAAGGTCATCACAAGTTCCATTTATAATATGCTGAAATTTAGGTCAAATGTAGATGCACTTTTCTCCCAATATACTTGGAATCAATAGATGATCTACATATCAAATTGAAGATCTACGAGTCTAGTTTTCAACTCATTAAACCGTTCGTCGATACGATATTGGAGTAGAGAGATATTTGCATTTTCGCAAGACAGCGCAGACTGGTAGGTGACAAGTAGGTGCATCACCTACTTGCCAAAATGAGAGGACTTAATTAAAAGCCCCAAAGTCGGCCAAGAGGGGTCTTTTAAGGGAATACAAACTGAGTTATTTCACCTGTATTTCAGACCAAGAAAACCTAATTGAACCCCTGCAACTCCTCCCCCAAAATCCCACACAAACCCTAGGGTATTCCGGGTGTTACGACGCGATTCTAGTGCTGAAAAGTCCGGACAGCATGCTAGTTTCTCTTTCTCCTTCTTGTATCCGTGTTGAGAAACTTATTTTTGATGAAAAAGGACCAGGTTTCGTGGGTGATACTCAGTACAAGGTAAGTTTATGCTTCTCCTTCCATTATCTATGCGTTTGCGAGTTGTAACTCGATCGTAAAGAATAGACCTAGCTAGTTTCGGAAGAATGGTATGTTGTTTGATCTTGTGCAATAGTTGGCTGGTTGTGAACTTATTTTTAAGTTAAATTCATGGCTGGTTTATTGTATAGAGGTGTAATGATGTACTTTTGGTTGTATTTCTCAAGTTTGAAAGAAAAGACAAAATCGAAAACG
>NW_017675224.1:0-7505 GCF_001879085.1 Nicotiana attenuata | reverse complement strand
ATAGTAAGTAACTACGTAAGTAATTACTACGAAAAGTTTACTAGAAGAAGTAAGGTACGAGTGTAAAGTACCTAAAACGGGAAGTAAATAGTTTACCTTACGTATGACTACCGCCCTACGAGAGAGAGAGAGAGAGGGGGAATTTTAGGCATCCCGAAGAGCCAGTGAGATGAAGCAAGGGGAGCTAAAAGTGAAAGGACGTTTTGTTGAAGTTTTCAGAATAAAGTGATAGATAGAAATATTAGTCGGAGGATAAAAAGAGAGTAAATGAAATATTATGAGTAAGATGTGATAAATCGGTGATAATAGTAAATCAAAATATGACAGGATGACAGAGTCTACAGCCAAGTGAAGGGAAAGACAAGAGGTCACATGCCTTGACGCAATAAAAGAGTATAAGCCATAAAGTCATATCCTCATTTCGAGAAATAAGTTAATGACCAGAATGTGATTACCAAAAGGCTAAATTAGACCCCCCGGAGTAATAAAAATCAGTATGGGTTGGAGAACAAGATAAAATCAAACATGAATTAGGGACCGGAGGATTTGGTAATAGTCGACATCGTGAGAATTTCAGAGATCGTGTTCCAACAGTAATAGAATAGACAATAGACGAATAACCTTTAAAGGTAATTTAGGAAGTCGCTTACCTAAAGCAAGCAGTCTGAGCAGAGTTAATCTTAAGGGACTAAGTGTGCCAGTTATACTAGGTGTCCTCTTCGTGCGTAAGAAATTTAGTTATCTCTGGTACAGAAGGTTACNATATAGTGGCAAGTAGCGACTACTCGCCTACCCAGAAGGCCAATTAATTTTGGCCATGATAGCATCACCTTTTTTGGGAAATATACTGGAAGGACCACCCCAGGGGTCCCACTATTAGGTCGCATGAATGCTGCTATCACGTGAAGTACGGGAGGTATTTGGACCCCGAGGATCCCTACTATCATATGCATCGACCCCAAAGGAGCTATCACCCTAATTTCGAGATGGTACCCGATCTCGAGGGCCCCGATTACTCCAAGTATGGGATCCAAAGAGCCAATATCAAAATTCGAAGGTTCACTTCGCATGAATGCTGGAATATAAAGAATAGCAAGACTTGAAGCAGAAAAATACTCTTGCACTGCCAAAAAATATATTTACAAGGGGCGTCTTTACAAGACTTGTTTCCCCGGGAATACATACACAAAAACAAAAAAGAGAAACAAAGGCGGCGCAGGCCTACTCTTCATCTCCACCGCCCTTCGAACAATCTCTAGGACCTTCGTCCAAAGCGACTAAGAGCGCCAATTCTTCATCTGAGTCTCAGGCCTCCTCGATCTCAGCTAAGAGATCGGCACCTTTAGCACTGGCTTCCTCTAAGTCTTGCCTCCTCGCCTTGGCACTAGCATGAGCGACAAACCAAATTAGCTTTTGCTCGGCCTCCACACCGATATATCTCAGGCTATTTGATTCACAGTGGCAGCGTCTCTCCGATAAGTAGCGGATTTTTCTTCGGCCTCAGACTTGGCCACAGATAGCGCAGTAATCTCTTCTTGAGCACTTTGGAGAAGACCCTGAGTCGACGCCAATTCTGAGGCCACGACCTCGTTTCGCCTTTCCTCGGAGTACTCCCTCCAAAGTCGCCCGGAGCTCGCTTAATTCCTTCTCCTTTCTGGCAGAGGAGGCCTCCGACTCCTCCAGTCCCGAGGTGAGCTTCTCGAGCTCCTTTTCACGGCATGAAATCTCCTCTCGAAGCCCAGAGAGGGTGTGATCATACATTTCCTTAGACTACGGTGAAACATTAGAGTTAGAAAAATGAGGAAAAATGCTTGAGACTAAAAAGGTATACATGAACAGCTATCACTTGCCGCTGGAACCTCTCCGCTACCTCGATGGCATTGGGAGCATCCAGATCGATGTCCTCACTGACATCGTCAATATCATCAAGGAAGGTGTCAAGCGTACTCTCCCCCCCTTGAGAGGACCCGCTGCGTTGGCAGCATTCAGGTCCTGAGCGTCCCTTAACTCCCCCAACGAGACCTGAGGGCCCAAATTAAGGCCACCCAAGGCATCGATGTGACCAAGGAGTAACTCCTACCCCCGAAAAGCTCCGAGCCCAGACCCTTTGGGACCAGCAACAATGATCTCCCCAGCGGGAACTGCACCACATCCAGTCATGGGATCAGGGACCACGTTCACACCCTCCTCGAGGGTCTCCGTCACATGGGACCGATCTGAATCGGCCATTCCCAACTCAGCGGCCTCAGGTCGGGGCACCTACGGGACTTCCGCGCCCGACCTCTTTCTCTGTAGCAAACGGTACTGCCCTCATCATCATCTTCATTCCAGTGCCGAGACTTGCTCCGGAAGCTGAAGTCGAGGTCCTGGTGGCAGCTCGAGGAACGCGTAATTTAGGTTTCTTTGCCAAACGAGAATCAGTAGCCACCTTATTCTTCCTGTTCTTGCCCTTAACGGGCTCCGAAGTCTCCACTTCGCCATCGGGAGGCGGTCTCATCTACACACCATCGCCAAGGCCTACACAAACACAGTGGCCAAAATTTATTAGCACAAAGGATACGGGGGAGAAGCATAAGATTAAGATATAGGTGGAAAGAAGGACTTTACCATGACTCTTGGCTACCCACCGCATTTTATCCAGGTCGGGCCAAGACCGCACGAGATATGGGAACAAGGTATCCAACCACGTAATCCATCCCGACAGATCCTTAACCGCTTGAGGATACCATGCGGTAGCTGCAAAAACCAAAGGGAGATCATTTCTCAGAAGAAAGGTAGAAGACCAGAAAGCGTGTTCGAATGAAAAATACTTACGATGTGTATTCCACTTCTCCAGGAATGGCATCCTCCCGGCCGGGATGATGCCTGAGGTCCTTACTCGGACGGACCTGCTCATCCACCCCCAATCCTTGTCTTCATCAATGCTCGAGAAAAACAAAATTTTGGTCCGATGGTAAAGTGTTACACCCCAAGTTTTCATACGTGAGAGTACGTCGTAAGTCATTGATGTAAGCTCGAAAATGAGATTATATTTGGAAGCAAATAAAGTAAGTTAATCATGTTACCTTGGAGGTTTCAAATATTTAAGATCATGAATAACAAGTACCAAAAGGGTTGGAAAGCTTAGTCGCTAAACGAATTGAAGAAAATAGGTTTCGTCGAAAATCGACAAGTTTGGAATGTGATAACATATTCTTTATGGGAGAGACTAGGGTGATTAACATGATGAGGAGGTTAAGTTATGAGTTATTGTAGTCGTATGATAGTCGTGTGTTATGTTTTGAAGTCAAGCGAGTTGTGGAACAAAAGTTGGAAAAAGGTCATCACAAGTTCCATTCATAAATGTGCTGAAAATTAGGTCAAATGTAACTGAGCTTTTCTCCCAATATACTTGGAATTAGGGAATGATCTACATATCAAATTGAAGATCTACGAGTCTAGTTTCCAACACATTAAACCGTTCGTCAATACAATATTGGAGTAGAGAGATATTTATATTTTCGCGAGACAGCACAGACTGGTAGGTGACAAGTAGGTGCATCACCTACTTGCCAAAATGAGAGGACTTGATTAAAAGCCCCAAAGTCGGCCAAGAGGGGTCTTTTAAGGGAATACACACTGAGTTATTTCACCTGTATTTCAGACCAATAAAACCTAATTGAACCCCTGCATCTCCTCCCCCAAAATCCCACACAAACCCTAGGGTATTCCGGGTGTTACGACGCGATTCTAGTGCTGAAAAGTCCGGACAGCATGCTAGTTTCTCTTTCTCCTTCTTGTATCCGTGTTGAGGAATTTATTTTTGATGAAAAAGGACCAGGTTTCGTGGGTGATACTCTGTACAAGGTAAGTTTATGCTTCTCCTTCCATTATCTATGCGTTTGCGAATTGTAACTCGATCGTAAAGAATAGACCTAGCTAGTTTCGGAAGAATGGTATGTTGTTTGATCTTGTGCAATGGTTGGCTGGTTGTGAACTTATTTTTAAGTTAAATTCATGGCTGGTTTATTGTATAAGAGGTGTAATGATGTACTTTTGGTTGTATTTCTCAATTTGAAAGAAAAGACAAGTCGAAACGTGTTTAAGTAAACCGAAAAATTGTGTTTGAGTTGATGAACTTGTGGGACTGTTTTTGGGCTGTTTCGTGTTGGTATTGGGTTGTCTCTTTTACTACTGTTTTTATGGAGTTGAGAGGAGGAAGGGTGTGGAGAAACACCACATAATGGCAAGGTTGTTTGTTGGTCGTTCATCGTAACATTTTCGGATTGTTTGACACTATTATGGTTGTCGTGTTGTGTATGAAGTGATAGGGGTATGTTGGGCTGTTTGTGATTGTTTTGACCAGTGTGAAGTCATATATATAGGGGAGGTGCTGTCCATTTCATCGTAAAATAGATTGTGGTCGATACATAATAGTTACGACGCTTAAACGATAACGAGAGTGTCATTTCTCTTATTGTAGACTAAGGAGCCGTGAAATTGCATAGCTTGAGGTTGGGAAGAATATACAAGGTATGTGAAGGCTCTTCCTTCATTCTTTTGGCATGATCTATAGTGAAACGAACGTAAACGATACGCTATTTCATAATGAATCTACTCCTAGCAACTAAGGTTGTCCATGTTGTTCTTTCCTTACAAAGTTATTCCAAGAAAGTATGTATGATCCTTGAGTCCTAGTGAAGTTCATATTGATGGTATGATGTCCATAATGTTAATCGATGGTGCAATGACCTTATGTCACTCCAAAAGGTTTAGAACGTGACTCCATGAGTCCAGCATGCATTATATATGTATCTATTTTACTCTACCGAGCCGCGCTATAGTCGGCCGGGTATGGCACCTATTGTGCAACCACTGATCAGTTGGGTTTACCGAGCTCCACGTGGCCGGGTACGTTTTTACCGAGTCCTCTTTGAGGCCGGGTATGATATGATAATGATGATGCCCACAGAGGCGTATGTTTTTAAAAGTTTATGTATATATATGTATTATGCATTTCATGTCAGTAGCCCCCAGAGGCACTCAGATGTTACAGGTTGTATCTCCTCTATCTCTCTTTACATTACTGTTCTTATTTATGCTTTCCTGCCTTACATACTCGGTACTTTATTCGTACTGACGTCCCTTTTGCCTGGGGACGCTGCGTTTCATGCCCGCAGGTCCCGATAGACAGGTTGACATTCCTCCTAGTACGCTATCAGCTCAGCGAAGGTGTTGGTGTACTCCACTTGCTCCGGAGTTGCCTATTTGGTCAGTATGCTTTGGATATGTATTGATTGGTATGGCGGGGCCCTGTCCCGACCTTTATGATTTCATGTACTCTTAGAGGCTTGTAGACAGATGTCAGGTGTATGGATACTTGTATGGCCTTGTGGGCCTATGTTTTGAGTTTACAAATGGTCATGTCGGCCTTATAGGCCCGTATGTCACATGTATAAGTTTGTATATCATGTTGGGTCATTATACGTTAAGTATTCCCTTATGTTTTATTCTTGTTATCTCATTAAGGGTTTTCTAGCTCATTTACCCATGATAGTATGATAAGAAAGATATGTTACGTTGGTACTCGGTTGAGTAAGGCACCGGGTGCCTGTCGCGGCCCTTCGGTTTGGGTCGTGACAGATTTAGTCACCAAGAAGTGTTCTATGGAGTGTGAAACAATAAAGATGACGCACCAAGTTAGTGCGATTGTGCATTCTATGGCCCTGAAACTTGAGGACCCTGGAGCTTTCACTATTCCTTGCATTATCGGAAGTGCGGACTTTGCTAAGGCCCTATGTGACTTGGGGGCTAGCATTAATCTGATGCCGTACTCAGTCTTCAAGACTTTGGGAATTTGACAACCTAGGCCAACCTCCATGAGAATTCAAATGGCGGACCGGTCTATGAAGAGGCCTCTAGGTATAATCGATGATGTGCTTGTCCGGGTGGACAAATTCATATTGCCGGCCGACTTTGTCATATTGGATTGCAAAGTGGATTTCGAAGTGCCTATCATTCTTCGAAGACCTTTCCTAGCTACAGGGAAGGCATTGGTTGATGTGGAAGCAGGGGAGTTAACATTCTGCGTGGGAGATGAGAAGGTGGTATTTCATGTGTGCAAATCAATGAGGCAACCCAATAGTACGGAGGTGTGTTCATTTGTGGACATTGTCACGGCGGTGATAGTGGATGACACAAGTGCCTTGATCAATGTTGAAGATCCTCTTGAAGCCGTGCTTCTTAACATGGATGCCAATGATGATGTCGGTAGAGTGGAGTGCGTGAATGCATTGCATGGAATGGGTTCATATTCATATGATCCTAGGAAACTATCTTTGGATCTTGAAAATCGCAAAACTCCGCCAACCAAGCCATCAATTGAGGAGCCACCGGTGTTGGAGTTGAAACCACTTCCTCCACACCTCAGGTATGAATTCTTGGGCTCTAATTCTACTCTTCCAGTTATTCTTTCTTCTTGCCTTACTAACTTGCAGGTTGAGGCCACTGTGGAGGTGCTCCAAAAGCAAAAAAGGGCAATAGGATGGACTTTGGCAGACATCAAGGGAATAAGCCCCGCATTTTGCATGCATAAGATCGTTTTGGAGGAGGATGCACGGCCATCTATTGAACATCAAAGGAGACTCAATGAGGTGATGCAAGAAGTGGTAAAGAAGGAGGTTATCAAGTGGCTTGATGCCGGTATGGTTTACCCGATCTCGGACAGTTCATGGACCTCTCCGGTCCAATGTGTTCCAAAGAAGGGTGGAATGACGGTAGTGACCAATGCCAACAATGAGTTGATTCCTACTCGGACAGTTACGGGTTGGAGAGTGTGTATGGACTATAGAAAGCTGAACAAGGTGACAAGAAAAGATCATTTCCCACTACCATTCTTGGACCAAATGCTTGATCGTCTTGTGGGCCGGGCCTTTTATTGTTTTCTAGATGGCTACTCGGGGTATAATCAAATTCTCATTGCCCCAGAGGATCAGGAGAAGACAACCTTTACATGTCCTTATGGCACGTTCGCGTTCTCGAGAATGCCATTCGGATTATGTAATGCCCCAGCGACCTTTCAAAGATGCATGATGGCAATCTTCACCGACATGGTGGAGGATATCTTAGAGGTATTCATGGATGACTTCAGTGTGGTGGGAGATTCATTTGAAGAATGTTTGGTAAACTTGGATAGAGTTTTGCAAGATGTGAAGAAACCAACCTTGTGCTCAACTGGGAGAAATGCCACTTTATGGTGCAAGAGGGAATTGTATTGGGCCACAAAATCTCAAGGCAAGGAATTGAAGTTGATAAGGCAAAAATAGAGGTTATCTCAAGACTTCCTCCCCCTACCTCTGTCAAAGGGGTGAGGAGTTTTCTGGGTCATGCCGGGTTCTACCGGCGGTTCATTAAAGATTTTTCCAAAATTGTGAACCCGCTTTGCAAGTTGTTAGAGAAGGATGTCAAGTTTATTTTTGATGAGAAGTGCATGGAGTCTTTTGAGTTACTGAAACACAAGTTGACAA
>NW_017675223.1:67477-72457 GCF_001879085.1 Nicotiana attenuata | reverse complement strand
GTACGTTGCGCTCTTCAATACTATCACCCCTTAAATTTGGCAAAGGCGTATTTGCGGTAAAACCAGTCGATCAGCAGTGCAGTCGACAGTTCCGTGCCTTTCCCTCTTGAGTTGTCCGCTCAAGGGTACCTGTCTAATACCCCAATAGAAACCTTACTCCGTTTAAACTGTACATGCATCATGTTCAAACCTAGCCGAGTCAGTTATGTTGTCCACATAATGACTCATTAGGATAGCCTTGTCCAAAGTCCACCGGGTTTCCTTGAAACCCAAACGGATACCTCCATATTTTGTGCATTTATTTGGAGAACTAAATGCTTGCTATGCTAATTATTGGTCTAAATAGTCGAGTCCGGTGGGGGGTATGGTCTTAACCCTTTTGTTTTGCAGAAAATGGAGAACAAGGTCCCCGACTTCGGTATGGTCAGTATACCCTCACTCTTGCTGACCTGGTGGAGGAATCTCCCATCAAGTGACCAAATCATGAATGGAAAGAGAGGGTCACCAAGGCTAGCCAAAAGATGGAATATCTGTAATACAGTCTGCTGGAATTGGAAGGAAAAGTAAGAAAAAGAGTCACCGACTGCCAGAACGCTGAGGGAAACGAAGGAGAACGCCTGGCAAAGGCATTTTTACTGGTGAACCTACGCGAGCTGGAGGATTTGATCAACGAGAGCATTCAACCTGGGGAAGGTCCTTCTGGGACCAAGTAGTTAGGAGTCCTTTTATTCTTTATTTTAATGTAATAAGGCCAATGGCCAATAGTGACATTTTACTTTCTATTATTTAGAGTCGTTTTGGGATTCGTCTTATTTTTATCAATAAAATGAGGCATTTAGCATTATAAGTTCTCCAAAACTATTTGTCGCTAAGCCTACCTTGGGCACAACGAGGCACCAAAATTAGGACGCGATTTATATTCCCGCACAATGTGTTTAAATACTGCAGTATTTTTTCCTCATAACCCGCACTAACTTGTTACCTTTTTGTTTTTCTTTTATTTTTATTCCCCTCCCCAAAGGTTAGTTCGTGCATTCTGGCACCATCAGCATACTCCACAAGATCCAAAGCCCTCCACCTCCTCCTCCTCCGAGTCCTGTCCGGAACAAGAACAAAGGTAAAATGGGAGATACAAGCGCTAGAAAGGAGATTGAGATTCCTCAGGGTACCCCGGTTGCTAAGGAAACTGCTACACAATTGGAGCAAAAGCTGTTGAAATTTCGAGAAGAACTGGATCATGTTCGGAATTTAGCGAACCTATCATTTTCCCTCACCGCTCCTGATGTCAACACCCAGAATCCCGCACCTCCACAAAATACCCACAACCACAGAAAAACCCACTTATACCCAGCACTGCAACGCATGCCACACTCCAAATAACACTCCACTACTCATTCCCGAGCCACTAAACACCACCAATGACAATCTTCACAACACTCCTATTTATGTGGATACTGTACCCCACTACACTCAACCAATCTCAAATGCACCTGAGTCTGATAACAAAGACTCCCTTATCAGGAACTTAGCAGCAGAACTCAAGAAATTGACCAGCCGAGTTCAGGGCGTGGAAGGTAACAAAGGTATCGAGGGGTTAAACTATGAAGACTTATGCACTCAACCAGATGTTGAACTTCTGGAGGGGTACAAACCTCCCAAGTTCGAAATGTTTGATGGAACAGGAGATCCCAGAGTCCACCTGAGAACCTATTGTGATAAGCTAGTTAGGGTTGGAAGAGATGAGAAGATCCGTATGAAGCTCTTCATGAGGAGCCTGAAGGGAGATGCACTATCCTGGTACATCAGTCAGGACCCCAAGAAATGGACAAGTTGGGTAGGTATGGCATCAGACTTCATGGATAGATTCTGATTCAATACAGAGAATGCACCGGATGTATTCTACATACAGAATTTGAAGAAGAAACCCACCGAAACATTCCATGAGTATGAACTCGTTGGAGGTCAGAAGCTGCAAAGGTCAGGCCGGCCCTAGAAGAAGAGCAAATGAATAGATTCTTTGTCCGCGCTCAGGATACCCAATATTACGAGAGGTTGATGCTGATCGAGGGTTAAAAGTTCTCTGATATCATCAAACTCGGAGAAAGAATCGAAGAGGGCATTAAGAATGGTATGGTTACAAATCTTGAAGCATTGCAAGCCACCAATAAGGCTTTACAAACTGGTGGTGCATCCAAGAAGAAAGATGTGAGTGTCGTGATGGTTGCACAGGGAGCCAAATCACCACCAAAATACCATACCTCCCCATCACCTCCACTTACATATCAGCCCATCCCGAATTACCAAGCACCCGCACCCTCCTATCCACCTCCCGTTTACCAATCCTCTCCACCTCTCACATATCAACCCACCTCACCCAGATACTCTCAACCAGAACCTATTTACCAAGCTTATAACGCTCAACCCTCTCACTACCAATCACCACCCACCCGTCAAAATTTTCCAAGACCCAGACCAAATTTTGACCGCAAACCTCCTAGACAATACACAGCCATCGCTGAACCGATTGACCAGCTATTTGAAAGACTTAAAGCTGCTGGCTACGTCACTCCTGTCCCAGCCAAAGCTCCAGAAAATCCCTCCCAGTGGGTCAACCCCAACAAGACCTGTGCGTATCACTCCGGCATGAAGGGACACACCCTTGACGAGTGTCGTTCGTTGAAAGACAAGATTCAGACCCTGATCGACAATAAGGTCATTGTAGCAAAGGAGCCTGCTCCTAATGTTCGTAATAACCCCCTGCCTGACCACAAAGGTGGAGACATTCATATGATCGAGATCGAGGATGATTGGGACCCTAAAGGGTCGATAGGTTTGATTGCGGAAGGGGATGAACCAAAGAAACCAGCGGTTACCCTTAACCCAATTGTTGTGCAGAATCAGCCCTCCAGGGACGACGAAGTAAATATGTCTATACCTCTCGAATTTGAAGCACCTCCCTCTGCAAAGGCGCCCAGACCAATCGAGGTTGAATTTGGAGTTCCAAAGGCACCTACACCCTTTGAAGTTGCTGTGTTACCACCTGGGGTGCCTATTCCAGTGGCAATGACAGACATAACACCATTCCACTCAAATGCCATACCATGGGATTACACTGCCGAAGCTAGGAGGAAAGGAAAGACCAAGACAGGAGAAACGATTGCCGCACAAGGAATGACTAGAACAGGAAGGGTTTACACCTCAGAGCACCTAGCCGAGTCCAGTAAGCAAGCCCCGGGACGGCCTATTGAAACAGGGCCCGATGATCTTTGGAGGAAAATACAGGCTAAGGAGTACTCGGTCGCTGAGCAATTGAACAAAACACCGGCACAGATCTCTATCCTAGCTCTTCTACAGAGCTCTAACGCTCATAAAAATGCCCTGATGAAAATACTGAGTGAAGCTTATGTGCCTAGCAACATAACTGGGGGTGAAATGGCAAATATGGTAGGGCAAGTGCTGGAGAGCCATAAAATCACCTTCCACGAAGATGAGCTGTCGCCGGAAGGATTGAGCCACAACAAGTCACTGCACATCAACGTGCAATGCGAGGATTATTTCATCACTAGGGTCCTGATCGACGGAGGATCCAGCCTCAACATCTGTCTGCTGATAACTCTCAGAACTTTAGGAAAAGCCTGCACGAGATCAAAGACGGGGCTATCAATGTCAAAGCCTTCGATGGGTCCCAGAGATCTACTATTGGAGAAATTAGCCTATGCTTGCAAATGAGACCAACATGGTTCGACGTCGACTTCCAAGTGATAGACGTCCCGGCATCCTACAACTTGCTGTTGGGACGCCCCTGGATCCACGCTGCTGGAGCCGTAGCATCGACCCTGCATCAGGCGGTAAAGTTTGAATGGAATCACCAAAAGTGATCATTCATGGCGATGGTAGTAACCCCATATATAGTCGCCAGACCATCCCAATGATCGGGGGCAGAAGGAGAATAGGCGGAGAAACATACTACCACATCGAAAGGGTCAACGCTGTAGATAAAGATAAGTGGTGGGACAACAAGATCGAAAGTATCCTGAATTGGTGTGGGTACGAGCCTGGAAAGGGACTCGGTAAAAATCTTCAGGGGATCACTAAGCCCATCAAACTGAAGAAGCATGGCACTACCTTTGGCTTAGGGTATGGTTACACTTGGGAAGAATTCCAGAACTGGTCGCCACCATGGCGCGGCCCCTACTATCCATTGGAGTTTCCGATACCTAGCCTGGATCAGACCTTCCAACTGGCAGATACTATATATGGGTCAGAAGAAGATGAAGCGTTGGCGGCCATGAAGAATTTGTTCCTGGAGGATGATGATATGGACTGCTGTGTTCTTTTCGAGGAGGAAGGGGAGGAAGGCCCTTCCATACAAGCTGTGAACAGAGGGGACCGCCTCAGCAACTGGTCAATCAGAACGTCGGGGCCCGGAAGGCTTCGGGGTAGCAAGGCTAAACAAAAGCACCATGCATCTCATTTTTTAGCTTACTTTACTAGTTGATTTTCTTTCCGCACTGTCTTTTATTTCGAAAAGAGCTCCGATGTTTCAAACAATTATGGATTTAATCAAAGCATTTTAGTTTATCATATATATCTCGCTTATTATTTTCTCTATCATTTACTCTATTTTATACAGCATTACTATTACTTATCTTGACGATGAACCAACGACTGTGACTTGCAACGAAACAACGCAACAAAAGGATATAGACTCAGAAGAAGATGAAATACCTGAAGAGGTCGTCAGAGAGATTGAGAATTTTGAAAATAGACCTAAGTCCAACCTGGAAGAAACTGAGGTCATTAATTTGGGAGATACGGAAAATGTCAAAGAAACTCGCATCAGCGTTCACTTGTCGCCATCAGAGAAGGAAGAATATACGGAATTTTTAAAATAATATGAGGACATATTCGCCTGGTCGTACGATGATATGACTGGTCTCACCACGGCCAATGTAGCTCATAAGTTGCCAACAGATCCAG
>NW_017675223.1:0-63902 GCF_001879085.1 Nicotiana attenuata | reverse complement strand
AAGACCGCCGCCTCTAATCCCTCGCTCTCTCAGACGCTCTCACCCACCTGAAACCCTAATAGCCGCCTACCCCCTCTTCGACCTCAAATCACCAGAATCCATGGCTAATCTAACCATGGACGACCTCTACTCACCACCTACTGCTCCCACGCGCCTGCTCAGTGAAGATTCGAGGCTAGACCTCAAGGGTCTTCATCCAGACCTTGGTCGATTCGAGATTCTTTGGCCGTTTCCGGCCTTGCTCCGGCGTATCTTGGCCTCTTGAGCCTGGATTCGACCTTATCAACTCAGATCCGTTCTCGTGACTTCCAAGCCTTTCTCGTCCTTTAGGGTTTTCAGAAGCCCTAGCCTATTCGAGGTTCCTTTTCGTTTATTCTTTTAGATCTGTGCTAGATCTACGCTGTTGGTAACATTTTAGAGTTTTTCCCCAAATTTCCTTTTTCAAAACTGTTCAAATCAATTTTAGGGTTTTCTGAAAATGGCTCCTAAATGTTTTCTGATTCTTTTACTCTCCCTTGTGTGTGTTTATGCTCGTTGTTTTATTTCCTATTATGTTCGAGGCTGTTCTCTTGTTTCTTACCGGATTTCTACAGAGATTCTTTTACATTCTATGTTCACATGCTAGCCTAGGTTGTTGACTTACTTTTTGCTATATGTGTTCAGGCTCATGCTTTAATTTTGTTTCTAAAGTTCCGCTGATCATGTTCTTGCTTACCTTTGTCTTAATGCTCGTGGTTTTCTCTTGTTTCTGTTTGTGCATGTCTGCGTATCTCTGTGACCTTTTATGACATTCTAGAACTTGCATGTCAGGAATCTTGGTTTCTTTTGAGGTTTCTGAATGTTTCTTCTAAGGTTATCTGCCATGTGTTTTGTCTGGTTCTCATCTCTAAACTCGCATGCCTAATGTTTGTGCGCTCTTTATACATGCTGAATGTCCCTCTAAAATAACCATAGATTCGGGACTAATTTCAGACTTCTTTGTGTAAGCATAATTGATTCTTTCCTTGTTTTATTCGAAAACTCTTTTTAACCTTTCAATTCCCCTATTTCTGACTTGGATCAGGGGCAATTTTGAATCCCCGATTCCCTGATTTACTACGTACCAATTGATTTACTTTGTCCTTGCCTTATTTACTTGACCGTGTATTTCAAAATTTTCTTTCCTTAATTAAAACCCCTATGTATTTACCCCTTATTTGTATGCTATGCACAATATGCTTACTTGATCTCCTTCCTTAAAAAAAACTCTTGCCCTTTACCATTCAAATTTGAATTCCTCAATTAAAGGGATTTTCCGCTACTGATTGATTCTAATTGATACATGGTTATTTTCTTACCTTGTTCCCTGCCTGATTTCAAACTATAAATACTCTCCTCCCTTCTCTTTGAACACACACGAACACAGAACGCAATCTGAGTTCACAAGTCACTCTCACTTAAAAACTCTCTCTCTTTTACTTGTGCTGCTGTGGACTTTGTTTACTCTACTTTCTCATGCACTCTTTTGCTTCTCTACTGGTATGTCTCCGTTAGTTTACATGTCTCCACCACAATGTGTTTACTTCTGCCCACTTCTGTCCAATTCTTTTAGTTGACATTTGTTTCTAGCATATTGTAACACGTTCCCCCTTTCCTATGTAATTCAGTATTTAAATTATGTGTGCATCCTGTCAGTTGCTTGTCATGAATTTAATACCTTATGAATCCCAAACCCTCATACCCCTTTATATGTGAGTTATGGTTCAGGGCATGACAACACTCTAATATTGTTGTCCATGATTCTGGATTGGATTCTTTGAATCCCAAACTCAATCAGTTCCCATTCCCTTTCCCCCTTTATGTGTTTTTGAGCTTTAGACTTGGGTCTGGCAGTGTCCTAATCACTGTCCAGACTCTGGTCTGACCTTCAAGGGTCTGCTCTTAATGTGTTTGACCAGCAGGTGATCAGGGGTGTGCCAGCCTACTTTGTGGCTAGGTATGACCACAACCTGTCATGGCTCCCCAATCCCCCTTTCACTTTGCACTTACTCTTAGCTATTAAGTTCTGCCCCTCTCTTGCAAGCCATGCTTTGCGACCCCCTGAGCTCCCTCTGAACTTGGATGCCTGAGAGCTGGCTCTTCCACACTGCACTGTTTCTATTCTAATGGGATCTTGGGTGTAAGCAATGCCGGGAATCCCTGAGATTCCTTGGAACTTTGAAACACCCTGGGTAAAGAGAAGGCTTTGGAAATCAGGATCCCGGGAGTGGCTCAATCGCATATTATTAGACATTAAGGTTGAATTAGGCTGCTCGGATCTAGCTGTTACCCTCTGATATATTTTTTCTACATTCTGTAATAATTGTATAACCTCGGGGAGTATAGTAAAGCGATGTGGGAGGGGTCTTTACTTTCTTGCATCAAAAGGGTAGAAATCATGATCTTAGGACTTTATTATTTAACCATCTAGAGATCCTGCCTATAGGACCGTTTTAATCACATAGAAAGCATGTCTATAGGACTTAACACTCACTTTCTGTAATTATGCATATAGAAATCCTGCCTATAGGAGTTAATTTTCTGCAAATTTATAGGTGTCATGCCTATAGGATGTGCATACGCATGACATTAGGCAAACTTTAGGTTTAATAAACAAGAATCCGTCCACAAGTTTATTAACAAGTTCGGTAATCAATAACTTGTAGATATCATGTACATAGGAGCTTCTTTTGAACCAAACTCGCTTAGCCTGTCTAACAGCAGTAGCAATTGATTAGCCATTTCTTATACGCCTAAGTCAGTACATGTTTTCCAAAACGTAGTCTCTAATAAACTTGTTTCAAATCAGTGTATACTTTTCCCTAAAATCTATTTCTTTAACTGGCATATCTTTTTCTGAAACTCTTTCTTTCTAATATTCTGCCTAAACGTGTTTTCCAACTCAATTCCTGTCTTTTGAACTCGTCGATTTAAATCAGTTCCGCAACTCACTCTTTTCTTTAGATAACTCTGTCCCTTCTGGAATTTTTAAAACTTTTTTTTTTTGTGTAACCACAATTAGGCAGTTTGTTTTCCCTTTTGAACTAGTTTCTAAACGTCTGCAACATACCATTTTTCTTCAAGACTCTTCTGCATGATCATCTTCTAAAATCAGTACTTTCTTAAATGAACTCGCGACTAATTCAGTGCCTTAATCTCTGACAACTGTATCCGAGTTGCCTAATGCAGACTTTCTGTCCAAATATATGTGTTGAACCTGTCCGCTCACTGCTTAATTTTAATCTAAGACCAAATCAGTATTTGTCAAGGCATGCTAAACTATATGATTATTTGATTTCGGGGTTTATTTGAGCCTTATTTGCTTGTTTATTCTTCCCTTTATTTGATACTTGTTTTGAATGTCGAGCTAGAATTTTATCCTTTAAACTCCACAAAGGCCTCCATCCCTTTCTTTCCCTTTAGGATTAGAAGTCCTAATACCCCGGAACTGATAGGATTGGGATGGGTAGTAGCATGCGATAAGTAAACGATACCGTTCCGCGCTTTAATACCTTAACGGGGTGGGAAGGGTAGACATGGAGATGATGATTACACGATAACACTATGTGTACAATTGGGTACCAGTGTTGTGCGAATGATCCATGTAATGTATAAACCTAGGACTCCCCTCTCCTTTTATTACAATTTTTTTTAGAACTTTACAAGCGGCTACACTTTCAACTTCTGTTTCTCACACGATTTTTGGTTTGCTTGCACTAATTGCTTGACTTCTTCCCTCTACTTGCACATTTCTTTTACAGCTAAACTGCTCCCTTTCTAAATTTCAGCACTTCTTTTAACCTTTTTGTGCTTCCTGTTATACTTGTTAGTTTATTCGCATTAGCACTTAAAGTCATAATTGTAGCATGGTCGGGAACCACACTAGTGGATCTTGAGGGGTGCCTAACACCTTCCCCTCGAGATAATTTCAAACCCTTACCCAAAACTCTGGTCTGCATCTTTAATTCTTCTAAAGTGTCCTAATGCACTATAATCATTAGGTGACGACTCTCCAAACTCCAAAAACCCAATTCCCAAATGGGATAAGAGTTGTCTTCCCGAATGTCGTGAACCCGATTTCGCGAGGAAAAAGGGGCTGTCGACACGTTCGCAGCACTGCTTTCTCTCTCTTCATTCTATTAAACTGTACTGAGTACATTTCAGACTTTGTTAGTTGTAATTAGACTTAGTAGATGCTCATGACTAGCGACACCCCGTTTTGGGCTGTGTTTGGGTTGTACTTCCATCTGGTTATGATATTATCCGATGTTTAGCATTATTAAATCATGTTTTTAGCCTGTTGTATTGTTGTTTAGCTGTTTAACTTCGAATTGGAAATGTGTCGGCTGGCCTTGTCTTCACGAGAGGCGCCATCACGATCGAGTCTGGGTTTATGGTCGTGACAAGTTGGTATCAGAGCCTAGGTTACATAGGTCTCGCGAGTCTTGAGCAGGTTTTGTAGAGTCTCGCGGATCGGTACGAAGACGTCTGTATTTATCCTCGAGAGACTGCAAAACCTTTAGGAAAAGCTTCACATTCTTAAAATTCTTATCGTGTGTCCTTTATTCAGCTTGAAAAGTAACTCTTGAAATTCCTTCCACGCGTTCGCATGCGCACATGAACGCACAGTGTCAGATGTGCATCGATGGCTTGTGATTCCCCCGATCGAGAGGCGAGATGTGATCTCTGTGAGTTGATGTTGGGCCAGTCTGGAGGACTTGAGGCTGGATTTTTGCCTATAGCTTGAGCACCGAGGTGCTGATTGTGTGAGAAAGTGTTTTTGAACTTATATGTTCGGTAGTGTCCCTATTAGTGGAAGTGACGGCTGGATGATTATGTGACGAGTATGTTAGTACTACAAGATGTATCGAGAAGGGTCTTCTGGAGGATAGATGATCCATTAGGTGTTTGATTTCCATTGTGATTGGATGTATAGCCCCGAGTTATGGGTGTGTGAAGAATCTTATCATGTTTCCTAGTTGGGAGTAAATTAAATCTCATGTTACGGTATGAGTTCAGACTCAGGAAGATTAAGTGACTGCGTAATGGTTACGACGGTGGAAGGTATATGTAAATGTTAGCTTAAGGCGAAGCAGGTGGGTTATCTCCTGCGAAGTGTTCTGGAGTTGTGTGAGCCTTATGTTGTCGGTTAGAAGATCTCAGTTACAAGTGAAATATATGTGTTGAAATTTAATTCGGGTCGCTTAAGAGAGTGGGTTTAATTATTACGTGAGGAAATGCGAGATTTGCAGAAGATATGAAGTACCAGAGGGTCTGTGTTCCACGAGCTTATGAAGGATTGAGTTAATCTCACTATGGTATTATGGCAGCAATTAAGTATATGCGTTATGGGTTATTGTGTGTGTTTTGATCTATGGCTCCGAGCCAAGTGGGGGAGTTTGCTATGGATTAGCTGATTGCACGGTTATATGCTATATTGGTTCTATTTTGAGGCGTGCTGGTGAATCAGTTATGGTTTGCAAAGATTGAGCCCGAGGATGGCTCGAATAAAGGAAAATTTTGACAAAGGTTATGTCACGCTTCATAGGTGTAAGAGAACCTCAGAATGTCTTGAGTTGTTGTTGGTAAGAGATGTTCGGTGCATAGAGCAGGTAGTTGCTTGGTTGTATTGGGATGAGGTTGCATTCTGCGGTGTCTGAAGTGCTAATGAGGCACAGGGTGTTCGGTTCTTTTGATCGATTGCGGTTTGAGTAGAGTGGATGACTTGCAAGAATGGTTCTAATGTGTTCGAGATTCTACATATAACAATTGGGTATTGTAAAGTTGCATATGTGGCTAGAAACTGAGTTTTCATTGGAAGATGTCAAGACTTGTGGTATTTTCTAAAAATTGTGGGATTCTATGTATCAGTATCAGGAAGGTAAAGGTAACGGATTTAGATTTGCAGGAAGGCCCTTTCAGGGTAGGTATCGTGAATGTGGTGCTTTTGGGAGCATTTAAGAGAGTATTCAGCCTTAGGCGGTGTGGTATTATACTTGGGTCTTGTGTGGTGAGTTTGAGTTGAGGAAATGTGATGTTATAGCAAGAAGGAGTATCAAGTGAAGGTAAATCAGAAGGGAGCTCGGATAGATGGGATAGCTTGGTAGTAGGCCAGATCGGTATGGTAAGGATATGGTTAGTTCTTCAGGTATTTCGCGGTAATGCTCTTGGGTTTTAGTGGCCTGCGTAGGTTGGTTGAGCTAGGAGAAATTTAGTCCTGACAGGCTTGTTTGTGCAAAGGGGAGTCGGAGAGTTCTTCTTGTTTTTCTACCGTGGCTAGAGATGTATATTTTTCTGCTGGCACGAGGAGCAGGGGATATGTAGTGATTTTCTTCTGAATGGGATCAATGGAAAGTACTTGGTTGGCTGAGTACATCGTTGCTTGTGGCTCGGAAGGGATATGAAATTCTCATGTTATTTTAGGATGGATTGGTATATGCGGTATGTGTGGAGGATTGAGATTTGCATGTGTAAGGTTTCGATTCAGTTCTGTTCGGAAGGCCATAAAATTCTTAGGCAGCAGGCAGTTCAGATAATTAGAGAAATGAGCTTCAGATGATTTAGGAAATGGTATTGCTAGTTGGAGGTAATTTGACGACGGTATATGTTTCAGAAAAAGGCAATGTGACTAAGTTGAGGGTACTTCGGTAGTATTGCGGCACTTTCTTGTAGATCGACTGCTGATATCCGAGTTTGCTTGGAGGCACAGAAGAATGTTAGAGTACCTCTCGTGGGATGATTGAGTATTAGAGGTGTGTTGTATATTCGAGCGGCAAAATTGGGATCAGATATGGTAATTCATGTGCTATATGGAGTTGGAGACTAGGAGTTCTCATATACAGGTTAGCTCGTGGTTGTGGACGGCAAAGATGTGGGTAAATAGTCATACAATAGCATGTGCCATGATTCATTTATTGTGAACCTCCGGGGGGTTATTTATCTGTTGTGTGTGGCTAGGGTTGATGTGTGGTTCATTCATAGACCTATATGGATGTGTGTTCTGCATCGAGACGGTTTTGTTGACTTGAGTTGCTATTGGTGAGGGATGTGTTGATTCGATTGTTATTGATCTTATTAGTAACCTGGGGTGATCTATGAGTTACCTTTCTGTGTTGTGAGGTGTTATGATTTGTGGGTTATAGGCACATATGGTGCAGTTCTATTGGGGTTTCATAGTGGGAGTCGAGCGGGAAGAGTAATTAGGTGTTGCTCGGTGTATGGCATATCGGTTATGTCCTTTCGTGTTGTGTGGTGTATGTTATTTGCTTCACCATGGGGATGATGATTTGTTTTGGTTCTAGATATTGATTGAGCGTGGTCGCCAATTTCGAGCAGAGTGACTTGAGGTGTTTCATGTGGAGCAGTATTTGGATAGGATCACGCATTGCAGCGAAGTTATGTGGAGATATGACCTTGCGGGTTAGATTCGTGTGTTCTATTTCTATGATGTGAAACGGGTCTCAGTCTTGTGTTGTGGTGGTACTGGTGAGCTTGCGGTATAACTCTTTCATTTGAGTCATTTTCATTATTTGAGTATGTTCGGATTGTTGTTTATTGGAGCGCGTATTGCGCAAGTTGTGGCTTTAGTCTGTATTGAGGTGTCATGTCACCAGAGTATTCGTGTGGATTAGATGAGATCGTGGGGATCTTTAATGAATGCGAACGGATTTGATTTCAGCATGTTGGAAGGATAATATCGAGGCTTGGCTCAGAAATTTGCTATGATCTTTGCCAAAGGAGAAATGGCTTCATGAATGGTTGATCTAAGAAATGGTTAAGGCTTACTGTGTGTTTTATTTATCACTGGCAGTATATGAAAGTGTTGGGATGAGAATTTATCGGTATTCGGTTGTTGTGTGCAGCTGCTGTGATTAGAATTTATCGCTACAAGTGTTTGAGTTATGTGGTATATCATATGATTGCACCTGAGTTAGCAGGTATGGGTTATTACAGCTTGTTCGGGCTTATTCGGAGTATAAATATGAGATTCCGATCTTGTGGATGATTTTCCCGAAGTAGAAATGTGGTTCTATGGATTGTGGGCTAGATTGGATTGCGAAATTTCAGTTGCAATGTGTTATCAGACCTATATGAGATAGGGTGACGTGGGATCACCCCTGGGTATATGCGTGGTAAGGTTATTCGGCGATTGGTTGGCTTTTGGAAAAACTCTGGGCACGTTCGAGAACGAACGTATGTTTAAGTGGGGGAGGATGTAACGACCCAACCGGTCGTTTTGAGTTTTTGCACTTTGCTCGCCAGTTCTCGGGCATGACTTGCCCCGTGTAGTATATTATGACTTATGTAAATCGTTGGTTTTGGTTTTCAGGGTAATCGGAATGAATTTGGAAGAACAGTTCTCAGTTTGAAGCTTGAAATTTGAAAGGGTTGACCAAGATTTGACTTGTTTGCATATGATCTCGGATCGGAAATTTTGTGATTTGGTTAGCTCCGTTAGGTGATTTGGGACTTAGGAGCGTGATCGGAATGCATTTTAGAAGTCCGTGGAAGGTTTAGGCTTGAATTGGCAAAATTAAGATTTCGTCATTTTCCGGTTGATAGGTGAGATTTTGATATAGAGATCGGAATGAAATTCCGGAAGTTGCAGTAGTTCCGTTATGTAATTTAGGATGTGTGTGCAAAATTTCAGGTCATTCGGACGTGGTTTGGTTGGGTTTTTGATCAAAAGCGAAATTTGGAAGATTCTAGAAAGTTTGGCTTGAATCCGATGTGTTTTCGGTGATTTGATGTTGTTTGAGATGATTTGAAGGTTGGTACAAGTTTGAATAAGGTATTACAATATGATTGTGCTTTTGGTTGAGGTCCCGAGGGCCTCGGGGTGATTTCGGAATGATTTCGGAGAAGTTTGGAACCTTGTTGCAGCAGCTGATATTGCTGCTTCTGGTATTTCCGCATCTGCGGACTGGGGACCCCAGATGCGGCGCCGCGTAAGCGGATATTTTGTCGCAGAAGCGGATTTGTGGAGAATTGTCTGGGACCGCAGATGCAGTTGAGGGCCCGCACCTGCGGAGCCGCAGGTGCGGATTGTTTATCGCAGATGTGATTTTTGGGAACTCAAGTGATTCCGCAGAAGCGGACGTTGAACCGCAAATGCGGTACTGCTGATGCGGTTGAGGGGCCGCAGATGCGGGGCCTGGTGTCATTAGTAAAATCCGCAGAAGCGAATGTTTTTCCGCAGAAGCGGGGGCACAGATGCGCTTATGGGATCGCAGATGCGAAAATGCCTGGGTCAGAATGCTTATATTTCACCCTTCGCGATTTTGAGAGGGTTTTCACCATATTTCATCCGGGAGAAAGCTTGGGAGAGCTAATTGAAGAGGGAATTCAAGAGGATTTCATGGAGGTAAGATTTTTGGACCCTAAACTTGTTTCTATAATGAATTTTAACATTTGTAAGCTTGAAATCCATTGAAAATCAGTAGCAAAAATGGGTAATTAGGGCTTGAGACTTAAGAGACCTTTGAGTGAGGATTTGAGGGGCCATTTGAGGTCCGATTTTGATGTTCTTGATATGTATGAACTCGTATGAGGATGAGGATTCTATTGATGAGAAAATTTCTGAGTTTCGAGAAGTGGGCCCGGGGCTCGTGTTTTGCTAATTTCGGGATTTGTGCCCGTTATTGATTGTTTTCGCTTGGGCTTTGTTCCCTTGGCATATTTTGATGTCCTCGCTCTGTTTTTGGATAGATTTGACGCGCGTGAAGGCCGATTCGAGGTAGAGTAATGATTGTAAATGATGTTCTGAGGGTTTGAAACCCCGGATTGCACATCGTAGTGCTATATTGAGGTGAGGCACACGCTTAATGGTGAGCGTGGGGTCATGCACTATTGGGGATTGTGACTTGGTCCGTCCCGATTGATGATTTTACCGCATATTTGATTGAAATCTATTTGCTATCATCGTTATTTGGGCAGAATGCCATATTTGGGCTCTGTGCCAATTATTTGAACCCTTCGGGGATTGTTGTTGATGTTCCTCACTGTTTTGACTTTATACTTGAACTCTATCATGTTATTTCCACTGTTTTTAAAAACTCAGCCATGTTTACTCTGTTTTAATACTCAAATGATATTTAAATGATGTTTTGGGCTGAGAAATACTGTTTTACTGTTGCCCGAGAGGCTCATGTGATTTTTGACTGAGTAAGGCCGAGGGCCTGTGTTGTGAGGATATCTTTTGGGATCGGGCTGCACGCCGCAGCGGTGATACATATTTTTTGGGATCGGGCTGCATGCCGCAGCGGTGATACATATCTTATGGGATCGGGCTGCACGCCGCAGCGGTGATACATATCTTTGGGATCGGGCTGCACGCCGCAGCGGTGATACACTGATTGCTGCACGCCGCAGCGATGATACACTAATTTGATTATGAGGCCGAGGGCCTAAGATTGTACGCCACGAGATGGCTTGATATTGCGCTTGGGCCGTAAGGGGGCCCTCCAGGAGTCTGCACACCCCCAGTGAGCGTGGGTACCCAGCGTGATGTGAGATATAGCCCGAGGGGCTGGTATTGTTCTATGTGATTGCCCGAGGGGCTGGTACTGTTTTGAGATATTACCCGAGGGGCGGATTTGTTGATATTTGTGCGCGAGGGGCGATCCTTATGTGCTTATCTTTCTTATTTTCCTGTCATTTACTTGCTTAATTGTGTAGTTGTGCCCGAGGGGCGGATTTCTGTGTGTATCTGCACTAGATGTTCTGCATTCATTTGCGCAACTGTCGAAAAAGTCATTTTCAAAGAGTTTGAACTGAGCTAAGATGTTTTAAAGGATTTTACAGCTTCATTGCTTTCTTACTGGTTTTTGAAACTGCTTCTATACAGCATATTGATGCTCTTTTCGTGATTTCTTAGCGCTCAGTCTTTATTTATGATTATTACTCACTGAGTTGGCAGTACTCATTTTACTCCCTGCACCTTGTGTGCAGATTCAGGTATTTTCTAAGCTTGGTGGCAGTTGTCAATGGAGTTAGCAAGGTAGCTGCCGGCGTTCGCAGCACTGCTTTCTCTCTCTTCATTCTATTAGACTGTACTGAGTACATTTCAGACTTTGTTAGTTGTATTTAGACTTAGTAGATGCTCATGATTAGCACACCCCGGTTTGGGCTGTGTTTGGGTTGTACTTCCGTCTGGTTATGATATTATCCGCTGTTTAGCATTATTAAATCATGTTTTTAGCCTGTTGTATTGTTGTTTAGCTGTTTAACTTCGAATAGGAAATGTGTCGGCTGGCCTTGTCTTCACGAGAGGCGCCATCACGATCGGGTCTGGGTTTAGGGTCGTGACAAATCTCTCTGATAGTCGGGCCATTTTGAGAGTAATCTCTTCGATAGTCGGGCCATATTGAGAGTAATCTCTCCGATAGTCGGGGCACATTGAGAGTAATCTCTCCGATAGTAGAGGCACATTGAGAGTAATCTCTCCGATAGTCGGGCCACATTGAGAGTAATCTCTCCGATAGTCGAGGCACATTGAGAGTAATCTCTCCGATAGTCGAGGCACATTGAGAGTAATCTTTCCGATAGTCGGGGCATATTGAGAGTAATCTCTCCGATAGTCGGGGCCACATTGAGAGTAATCTCTCCGATAGTCGGGCCATTTTGAGAGTAATCTCTCCGATAGTCGTGTCACATTGAGAGTAATCTCTCTGATAGTCGAGCCATTTTGAGAGTAATCTCTCCGATAGTCGAGGCACATTGAGAGCAATCTCTCCGACAGTCGGGTCATTTTGAGAATAGTCTCTCCAATAGTCGAGCCACATTGAGAGTAATCTCTCCGATAGTCGGGTCATTTTGAGAGTAGTCTCTCCGATGGTCGCGCCACATTGAGAGTAATCTCTCCGATAGTCGGGGTCATTTTGAGAGTAATCTCTCTGATAGTCGAGCCACACTAACAGTAATCTCTCCGATAGTCGAGCCACATTGAGAGTAATCTCTTCGATAATTGGGCCATGAGATTAATCTCTCCGATATTCGGGTGGGGATGAGTACCCATCCCCTCACACCTCAAAATTGTCTTCTTCATGGATGAATCATCTCGTTAAACAAGAACACATCCTTCTCACTTGACCTACAAAAAAAAACAAGGTAAAATAAAATAAGCACAAATAAAGGAGAAGAAATTACTTTCACGTCAATACTTTCGAGTAGTCAAAAGTAGACGCAAGGTAGCTTGCAAGCGGAGGGAATTGATATTCAGAACTGGAGAACATGCATCTATATATACAGATGCCGAGGATGGCTAGCAAAGACATAATAGCTGCCTATACAAATAAAAGTGTTCCCATCAAGGATAGAGTTTCTATGTTTAATAAAATAGAAAGTTCTCTTTATTGCAAAGAACAAAAAAAGTTTCATTAATTTGTTTCAACATAACTGATGGTCTGGTTATTACGTATATTCATAGAATCCATTAGTAACATGTTAATACTTTTCTTAATTCGAGGAAAGTAAGGATTCTATTTCGTGGTAGCTTTCAAGTGGAAAAATATATTTATTACGTGTACTTCAAGTCTAATCTTTGAGTCTCGATTAGTCTACACTTTGATAAGTCTTGAAGTAGGGGAATTTGTAGGCATATGAATTTTATTAAAATTAAATTCATAAAATAATTTAGATTTTATTGGTCCAAATAAATATTATGGGCTAATATAATGAAATTGATTATATATATAAGTCCAACATATATATCGGTTAAATAAAGGAATTTTTACATTCATATGCCATATAGGAAACTATATTACCCTTAATGTTTAAGGTTTGATATAATTACATTTAGTATACCTAATTACCAATTCTGTACCATAAGATGTTTTAACTGTACATTAATTGTTCCTTATATCACTCCTTAAGTTATGGTACCGTATATTCCTCCATATCCCCCCCCCCCTCCCCCTCCCCCCCTACCCCCCCCCCCCCCCCCACCGTTTCCTCTCTCCTAAACCCACACCCTCACCTATGTATCACAACACACCCATGATTCAAACCAATATTCCCTCTGCTAAAACCAGAAAAAACAATGGTAATCCTCTACCATTAACGTCCAAAATCAAGGTTTTTCTCTACAAAACAGTCAAAATTGAAGTCAAATCTTCATAGTTCAAACACAAATTTACCTACAGCTGCAATTTTTCTCAATGAAGAAGAACAAAGCTTCAAAGCATAGCCCTAAAAAAGCTCTAGAAGCTGATATACCTTCTTTTGATTTGGGTGTATTATCACCACATTCACCCAAAAATAAAGGTAAATTTGCACATGCAATTGTAGATATGAAGCATAATGTTTCTCCGCATCAAATCAGGGCTGAAGCTAGAACTAAACTCAAACATGATTTCGATGCTGGAGAATCTTCGAGGAAACGTAAAGAGATAGTGTTCGATGATGATTTTGTAGAAGATGTGCCCATCAGTGATGCAGGAAAGAAAGCTAAGGTGGCTCCCAGTTCAAAAACTCCCAAAAAGAAGAAAAATTCAAAAAAAGCCCCTGGGTTAAATCTCCTAAAAATGTTCGAAAACACTCATTGGTGAAGGTAAGAATTTAGTAATTTCTTCACTACTTATTTCACTTGTTTTAGATGTTAAAAATCTACATAATTTGTGTTTTTTTTGCTTTGTAGATTTTTGTAAAAATGTTGTATATAAACTGCAAATGTATCTATGTTTTTAATCAATGAATTAATGGACAATTATTTGTCTTAATTTTGAAGATTAATTGTAGCTTTTGTTGATCTGTTTAACATTGTGTTATATTGTATATGTTTGAAGTTATTTTGTAGATAAAATACAAATGTATCAGTGCTTTGTAATTACTATATTAATGTTAGATTACATTGTTGAATTTTGCAGAATGGACATTTTTTGCATCCCATAATGTTGATTATGGGTGCTTAGATTCCAGACATTATGTGACCCTAGCATTCCTAGCCAAATAAAGCGCTTTTGTCTCCAAATGGTTTGAAGCTGTTCAAGAAGACATGCTTTGGTTATTTTCTGTCATTTCCAAATTTATGCATGCAGAATCAAGCTATTCATCTTCTTATGAAGTATGAATTGAAATCATCCGATGCTTCCTATTTTTCAGCTGAGTTAAAAGGTGAGAGGTTAAATTTTGGATTGAGAGAGTTTGCAGTAATAACTGGTCTTAGATGTCATACTGAGGTGACAGACTTTGGTTACATATGTCAGTAAGATAATGAGCAGTTACTTTCTAAACAAGGTAAAAGTGGAGAAGACATACCTAAAACAGATAGTAACCAACAAAAGCTGGGTCAATGACAAGGATGCAGTAAAGTTATGTATTCTATATCTCATACAATTCTTCATTTGTCCTTCAGAGAGAGACCATATTGGGTTGGTAGATCATTTTAGGTTTTATTTGGTGGAATCCGGTAAGTACGAGTCATTTCCATGGGGTATTCAGTCTTACAGACAGTTGATTGAATCAGTTAGGCACAGGCTAAATCCTTTCGTTCATTCTTATCTCATTCGAGGATTCCCCCTAGCCATGCAAGTATGGTTGTATGAGTGTTGCTCCTCCGTCAACATTGATATAGCTACAAAGATTTCTAATTCAATCCCTCGCATACTAAACTGGTCAGCTACTAAGGGTCAGATTTTGTTAGCTGTAATTGAAGACAAAGTGATCAAGCCTGAATGGATGAAGGTAAATGGTCTTTATTTATGATAATACAATTTAACTACAAAATATCTACAATTTATATACATACTCTGCCTTAAACAAGCTAATTTATTTTTTTTCATCATTCAGTTCACCAACATAAATGAATCACTGAAGAGCTTTCAGTAATGTCTTTGCCTGATAAAGTTGAGTACACAATTGAAGAGGTTGAACATGTTTCTGAGAATCCAAAAGTTGATGCTCCTCCATTGGAACCCAAAGAATCAATTGGAAAAGAGGAAAAGGAGTCTATTCTTCGTAAAATAAGAAAGTTAAAAAGAGGTTTTGAGAAGGTAACATGTAGTCCTAAAAAGCATTGTGATGTATATATAATAGTGTATCTGTTTTTTTAATGTATTTTAAGACATATTTCTGAAGTTAACTATGTATTTTTTTAATTATGTAGGTCGATGAAAAGCTTGAAAAGTTTTGGAAAGATGTATTTGAAGAACTAGGTAGCCTTCGAGACCTAATAAAGGATTCAGTCAAGACTGTTTTGCAGCTGATAAACAGTCCAAATGATCAAGTTGATGCAAAGGTAACATTTGAATTTTAATCATATTAAAATCACTATTTATGTCACCTCTAAAATATATATCCTAACTAATATAAAACTTACAGTTTGCTGGGAGTTCAACAAAAAATACTGACCAACCAAAAGACAAGAACAATCAGCAATTTCAGTTCAATAGTGGTAAACCAGTGCAGGTCAGCCCCAGCAAAATAGGTATCTACAATATATCTCCAGTATATCTACATTTCTCTATAAAATATCTACAAAATAACTACAAATTATATACAACATAACTACAATTTGTCTACATTATATATACACAATATATATTAAATCCAGCTTATTGGCACATCTATACAGATTTATGTAGATATTGTGACATACCTTCATATCTTCATAAATTGTCAAGCCAATACTATCCAGTATGATTTAACATTTTTAATGAAAAAAACAGAACATGTTGAATGTGCACTTGGTGAAGAAAATCATCCAGCACGTGTTGAATTATATGCACATTTTGAAGGGGCAGTTGATGAAGAGAATGCAGGTATGAAATTGTTTTCAGAGATATTTTCTTTTGGTTTCAATTTTTACAATTCTATTAAGTTATATATACATGGTGTTACAGAGAGGGAAGATATGCATGCACAATCTCCAATTCACGGAGTGACAGTAGCAGCTCAAAGCGAACAGCAGAATCCGAAAGATGACAATGTAGGTGAAGAGGCAGAGTATGTGAATGTATGTGATTCAGAAGAATCCGGAGGTGAGAATAAGGAGGTTACGCTTGATGATTTCGAGCTGCCTGATAACTTCTCCCAATTGCTTAAGTTCGGCGAGCCTATACAAGATGAAACAACACTCGTGGAGCAAGCTAGAACAAGGCAGCCGGGAAAGCATGCCCGATCACCATTATTCTCTTTATACAGTTCTGGTGGCAGCACCTCGGTTGGACCTCAAATTTTTCACCTCAAGCACCCATTTACTAGTGTTATTGGTCAAAATATAGACGTTGAGTTGTTGGATCAATTCCACAAGTGGTTATACCACGGTACCGACACAGGTTAGGAGGTTAGGTTGCACAATTTGACACTTTTATTCCAGTATTCATCTTTACACATCCACTTCATTCAACAATTTTATTTTAATTTCTATTTGTTTATATAGGAGGAAGGCTCCGTATTCTATAAAGGACAACCAAATTAAGCCATGGTTGGATCTTGGAGTTGAAAAGGCTGACAAGAAGGAGTGGTTATTTTCCTTGGCACACCCAGGACAAGTCCTCAATGACTCGATAAGATTCAATGTATTTGATTTTGTAGATTTTTTGTAGATAATTTGTAGATAGTTTGTATTCTGAATGATAGATTCTTTGTATTCTGTTTGTGTATGAATTGTAGTTATTTTGTAGTTTTGTGTAGAATATTTGAAGATAATTTGTAGAATAAATGCAATCTGTTTTTGTTGCAGCACATTAATGTTATAATGTATTACTTGAGAAAAAGAGGCAAGTATGGCCCCCATAACAAGACCAGGTTTACTACAACAGATTTTGTGTTCAAGACTAGGATTGATCAGATTTATGAAAAGTTCCAAAATTCCCCTCAAGAAAAGAAGTTTTCTGTTGTCAAACCACATGACATTGTAGCAGAATATATATTGGGGTATAGACTACTCGCAAATATTGCATGGGATGAAGTTGATTATGTCATCATGTCCGTCAACATTGTAGAAAAATTCCACTGGGTGTTGGTTGTTTTTGACATTGCAGAAAGGTGTCTTTATGCATATGATTCCATGGTCTCTTCACACAATCACCCTATTGTTGAATCTTGTGTCGACAAGTTTTCTATTATTATCCCTTTGTATTTGTCATACACCGGATTTTATGGGAAGCGTAAAGACATCAACTTCAAGAATACAAAAGCATACATCGAGAAACCTGTTACCGACCCTCTTAACATTCAGTGGATCGCCGGAGAGATACCACAACAAAAAGAACGATCACTGTAACAAAAATCTTCTTTCTTGCTAAACATTTAACCCTTTTATTTCTGATGGTTTGGTAAATATTGACATTTTTTTATCTTTTGCAGCGATTGTGGTGTATTTATTGCTGCCTTTGCAGAGTATGTTAGTATTGGAGAATTATCAATTCTGCCAGAAGACCTTTCTGATATTGACCAACACCGTAGACGCTATGGAGAGCTACTTTGGGACTATTCTAGAAAGAAGCAGGAGCATGGGGAAATTAGTGATAGTGAGGTGATAGGCAAATTGGCAAGGCGGAAAGGTGCACCAGCTTTGAATGAGAAAACACGAGTCCAGAGGAAGAAGTAGTTGTAATATTTTGTATGGAACATATAGTACAATTGTTTAGTTTATGCTAGTTTATAAGAAAGATGGTAGACAAGTTTTTGAACAATTTATTCTGTTTTAATTGTAGCAGACTTGCGCTACAATTATAGTAGCCTTTGTTTCTTTTTTCTTATCTAATATTATTGTTCAAATGGAAACATTATGTTGGGTTTATATTCACTTGTTGAATCTTTACAGTACTTGATCTTCATTATTTTTAGCATATATATCCTTTCCAACAGAATTTTTATTCAGTTATTCTGTCAACGAAAAAATATGTAGTTATTTTGTTGATTTTTTGTAGATAATGTGTAAAAATCAGTAACTAAACATTTTGTCGCTTTTAAATTCAATTTGTTGAATGTATAAAGTACCTCATCTACATTATTTTCACCATATAGGTTGTTCCTACCTGAAGTTTAATCTAGCTATTATGTCAGCTACAGATATTGTAGATTTTTTGTAGTTATATTTGTATATAATTTGTAGATTATATTTAACAGTGTGTTTTGTTTCTTTTATATTCATTTTTTGAATGTAAACAATACTTCATCTACAATATTTTAAGTTTTTAACTACTTTCCTACTGATTTATAATGTATATACTCTGTAAATTCCAGATAATGTATTTTTGTAGTTTTATTGTAGATAAACTGCAAAAACACATTAACAACTATGTAAAGGATTCCATAAACAAATCAATCTATGAAAGTATTGTCTCAATACAGAAAAATCCTAACTAACTACATTATGATCTTAAAAAACACCAACAATTACACATCAAAATCTGTTATCCAGAACTAACCAACATATTTTATGAAATATTCTGTTAACTACATAAAATTTTATTTCTTTTTGGGTGCATTCTTGCAAGATCTTTTGTTATGCCCTTCTCCTCCGCAGTTGTCGCATGAAACTTTGTACTTCTTTGAATTTATTTCATCATATGTTTTGTATCTTTCTTTTTGAGGTCTTCCTGGTTGCCTTTTCCCTCCTTTAGGTGGATTTACTACTTCTTCGGTTATATGTTGTGGCACATTCCATTTGCTTTTATCAGGCAAGGGATTAACTGGTATTTCATACGTACGCAAGAGGTTCGCCCTTGTGTAACAAGGAGAACAATATTGTTCAAAAGACTCATCCCTGTGTCTTAAAGCAGCCAAAGCATGTGGACAAGGTAGTTCATCAAGCTGGAATTGCCCACAACTACATTTCTTGTTTTCAAGATAAATAATATAGCGCCTCACACCATCTAGTACTGTATGGATGTAGTCTGTTGAAGCCCTCACCTACGAGTACATTACAAACAAAAAAACAATTCATATACGGTTAAAATCAAACTATATACAAAATATCTACAAAATATCTACATTTGTCCTGATTATGAATTTGATTCAATAAATAATCAGATCTTACTCTAAGCTTGTGCGACAATGTTCTGTTGTCATCCAACTCTTTGTTGAATTGTATCCAAGGTATGTGAATGTACCCTTTGCTTTCAATAACTTTTCTTTAGTCCAACGTTCAAGAAGGGTCCTTATATACTCTAATAGTTCTACTATCGGCAGCTCTCTTGCATATTTTGTTACAGCATTCAACGACTCTGCAATGTTTGATGTCATAGTCCAAGTTCTGTTCACCGTAGCATGTACTCGGGACCATCTATGATAGCCAATATCGTATAAGTATGCTTTAACACGGGGGTCAATCTCCTCAATCTTTGACATCCTTTCATTAAATTCATCAAGTGTGTATGACCGTGTCGTGGCAAAGTATAATTCACTTAACTTAAGATGTCCCTTCTTGAACTTTGCCCATATATTTGTCCAAATATGCCACATGCAAGAATAATATGGCATGCTGGGATAAACAATAGATGTTGCCTTCAAGATACTCTCATTCTGATCCGAAACAACACACATATTTGGTCTTTCACCATACGCGAGTTTGAATTGCTCAAAAAACCACTTCCATGATGTGTCATTCTCTGAATCAACAACAGCATATGACAATGGTAATATGGTACCTACATTATGTGGCAAGAAGCAATTAATTGGCTGCGGAAGAAGACATATATACACAAACTACAACTATTCTACAAAATATCTACAATATATCTACAATTCATCTGCAAGTACTACAAAAAAAATACAAGCTACAATAAAACTTCAGTACCTGCTGCATCCATTGTACTGGCTGTTAGCATTATTCCCCTGTATGCTGACTTTAAAAATGTCCCATCAACTACTTCAACTGGGCTACAATATTCCCAACAACTGATTGACGCACAAATCGCAACAAATACATACAAGAAGCAGTCATCGTCTGTCTTCTTCAATTTAACTACAGACCCCGGATAAGTCTTCTCTAGATTATACAAATAACTAGGCAATTTGCTGTAGGAGTCAGCAAGATGACCTCTCATAAACTGTAAAGCCTTTTCCTTTGCTCTCTAGGCTTGCATGTAGGTTAGATTCACGCCGTGTTCAGACAACATGTCAAATTTAATGTCTTTTGGGGTGTAAATTGTCTTAGGATCAGAATATTTTGGAATAACCATGCTACAACTACCATGGCAGTAGGTTTGCGTTGTATGAATGTATTGTCCATTAAAGAGCATGTGTGCTGTCTGTCGAAATTTCTGACCTTGAACATTGCAGAATCATTTATGCTAGTTGCCTTGAAGTGTCATGTACAGTTTTCACCAACACATATCAGCCAGTAGCTATAAAATAAATACATTTTACACAATGGGTTAAAATTTAGATTTAAAAAAAAACTGTTTTAGCTTAAAAGATCACATTATACAATCTATATACAATATAACTACAATTCTGTTAAACATTATCACAAGGAAAAACTGAATAAGTAAAAATTACAAATAAACTACAAAATTAAAAAAAAAATCTTTGACTATTCATATGTTCATACCTTCTAGAACTAGATCTTTTAACCCTGAATTGAAACTTGTGCATGACAGAATAGTGCTTCATTGCAGTTGCAATTGTTTCCTTGTCTTGGTATACTTGTCCTACTTCAATAGAACTTGGTGTACTATCAGTTATTATTATACTTTCATATTCCTCTATAACGGGAGATGTTGGTATATCAATTAAATTTATTATTCCAGACGAACCTGCATGAAAATAAAAATAATTATTGTTATCACCTTTTTGTAGAAATTTTGTAGAAAGGTTGAAATTCAGTATTTCATATTAATTTTTCAACTTTTTTGTAGTTTTATTGTAGAATAAATGTAGAAATTTTATAGATATTACAGAAATCCATGTTGAATAATATATATGTAGTTAATTGTAGTTATAATGTATATAAAGTGTAGTTTATTGACATTTAACCAGAATTTCATAGAAAAAATAACATCATACACCTGCAACTGTGTTCTCATTGGTGATACTGAATTCCATATTGAAATCGCGAACAGTAATACATAGCGGATATGATCCTAAGTTTTTATTTTCCTTTTTCGTCTCCATGTATACACGAACACCATCGTTCCTAATTTCCATTGGAGGACAATGCTCGTTGACAATGTATTTGATTTCTATAATTTTTTCGGATGTATCAATCATTAATTGTTGTGCTATTGTAGAAATCAACAGACTATAACTCGCATCCTCATCGACTACAATGCCATCGACCTCAAATTCTCTAAATCTCCCATAGCTATCCCAATTCCCATTCAGTTGTTTGCATAATTGGTACTTTCGCCATAATTACTTTTGTTGCAGAAGAATTGTAGAAGATTTTGTCGATTTTGAATTGTGAAATCAGAGAAAATGTTGAAACAGAGTGTATCCCAAAAACAAAGTACGCAAATTTTGTAACGAAGTCGACGATAGTTATTACTGTGCGTGATTTGCATTGGAAAAGATCTGGAAAATATTTAATTCCCCTTTTTTGCGCGACTAAATAAGGAATCATAAAGCTACCTTGATTCCTTATTTAATGCATTGTATATATTATGTAGAAATACTATTAGCATGAATGGTAATATGCAAACTATGAACATATTTGGTAATATAGTTTCATATATGGTATATATACGAAAATTTTCCTTAAATAAATAAGTCTTAATCCATTGGGCTAGCCCATTGGATTGGGCTACAAGTGATGAGCCCACTTCATTAAGCCCAAGATGACATCTTTCAAGTCAAACGGAAGAGCCAATAGGAGCATGTCACGTGTCAAAATGACAAGGCATGCCTAGTCAAATTAAAAGGCCAATGAAATCGCGCCGCATGTGCAAGTGACATGTTCTGGCCAATCAAATGCGGCCATGTCTCGCTTCAATCTGATTGGTCGAAAAGAGTTTGTTCTTATCATAATTCGTCCATTCCACAACTATAAGTAGGGGTCTTCATAACCCAGAAAAGACACCAGAAGTTATAACAAGAAGCAAGAGAGAGCTCGTGGATCAAACACTGCAAATTCCTCCACAAGTTTCAAGCTTCAAGCTCAAGAACGAAGAACAAATCAAGTTCAAGCTCAAAAACGAAGAACAAATCAAGATTCAAGAAGTACGGGTTCAAATCAAAGTTCGTGCTAGTTGAATTCAAGATCATCGTTCGTGACAAAAATATAGATTCAAGATCAAGCTCAAAAGCCCTTGAATTTATTTACTATTGAAAAGAAGAATCAGAGGATTCATAGAGATTGTACACTCAAATTATTTGAAATCAAATACTACGATTGTTGCGATATTTTTCGGTCTTGATTTTATTTTCTCGACGCAATTTTATTGTCTACATCATCATCTAATTAAAAATATTTCGTGCAACTGAAAAAATATATGATGATAATTGAAAATCACTCAATCTCAACAGCTAATACCCGATAAATTAGGGGTTGTTTTTTTCTTCATTTCAACAATTATTTCATATATATTCAATTATCAATTTCTGGAAAAAAGAAGATCATTTCTATTAATATTAGTTTTAGAACTAAAGGGTCAAATAAAACAACTCATGAGTCCTAAGAAAAACAACTTAATTGTTCACTCCATCATCAGCAAGTAACTCTTCCAAAGGAACAGAAGGAATTAACATATAATCATCAATAAAAATATATATTTTGTACATATTCTCATTATGGTAGAGATATTCTAAACTTCCGATTATGGTTTTCTTTGTACTTTGAGTCAGTGGCGGAGCCAGAGTTTTTACTAAAACGTTAAAATTTAGATAAATAAATATACAAAGAAGTTAAGGGAATTTAACATACATAAAATTTGTTTCGATTCATTTCCCCTGCCGCTGCCTGAACATGATTCACCATAACAACAACAACATACCCAATATTATCTCACACCGTAGGGTCTGGGGGAGGATAGTGTGTACGCAGACCTTACCCCTACCTTGTGAGAATAGAGAGGTTGTTTCCAATAGACCCTTGGCTCAGGAAAGCATAAGCACCACATTAATGAAAATATAGACAAGAAGAGACAATACCAAGAAGCCATATAAAAGCAGAATAAAAACAGCAAGATAGTAAGGTGATCAACAGTGAAAGAAAACAACGGTTAGTCATAAAAACCTATTATCAACAGAAAGCGAGACTGCGTGCCAATACTACTGTTATGAACACTCTAGAGTACCAACTCTAATACACTAATCATCGACCTCCATACCTTCCTATCAAGGGTTATGTCCTCGGTCAGCTGAAGCTACAAGCACAACTAGATCAATATTGCTTTATCGAAAACTTGTATTGTTCCTTCAGTTCCAGTTTATGTAGCATCATTTCATTTTAATTGGTTTAAAAAAAGACAGCTTTTTAATTTAACTATTATTTAACTTAAACTTCTCATTTTACTTTTAATAATAAGTTTTTATAACCATATAAATATTATGGCATGCTTGGAATTTAAAAAGTTAGTATCATACTTACATATCTTCACATCAAACTCATGATGCAATGAGAGTAGAAACAATTTTTTTCTTCTTTTTCTAAGATGAACTAAAAACACTACAAGCAATTATGCAAAATGTTAAAGGGATAAAAAACACCAAACTATTAATCAAGAGTACTAAAAACAAAGCACAGACCTACAAACAGAAAAACAGAACTAAAACTTCCCCAACAACTTCTTCATCGTCTGCGTACACACTACCGTCCCAGACCCTATTTGTGGGATTTTACTGAGTTATTGTTGTTGTAAATACTATCCGAAATGGCTCTCTAGGCTCAAGAACTCGTTCTGATTTGAAGAATCTGAAGTGGGATTCGAGGTCTTCTCATCATGATTCATCGCGTGCTGATTATGCTCTGATTTGCTGCTTAAGCTATCAGGATTAAAAAGAAGCCTGGAATCATCACTTTGACCAGTGAGCGCGCTGAAAATAGTCAATCCATTAGGCCATTTGATGTCATCGTTCTCGTGATGATTTTCCATCGTCTGAGCTTCAGACGAATGTGGAATTCCTCCAATCATAGCGGAATTTTGGAAGTTAGGATAGGCGTGAAGCGAAGTTGCTGAAGGAATTGGCCTTGATCCCCAGTTGAAAACGGGAGGAGGACGTATAGGCATATTGATCTGTTGCTTCAGAGGAAATGTGGACGAAGTTGAAGTGATTCGCGTTGAAGAAAAGAGCTGCGACAAATAATAGCCGGATTGGTAGCCTAGAGACTCAAATGTGTGCCTCATTCTCAACACGAAATGGAGATCTTCTGCTATCTGTAAAGGATGAAATATGTGAGTATAGAAATAAACAGATTGTGATTTACCTTTATGTGCAATTTTATTTACTTTCCAAGATTTTAAAGATCAAATAATTTCAGAAAGAAGCGAAGATACAATAACAAGCATGCCTCAGTCCCAAGCAAGTTAGATCGGTCAAATGAATCCTCACCGTTCATGTTTGCTCCCTTTATATAAAAGGGCAGCCTGGTGCACTAAGCTCCTGCTATTCGCGGGGTTCGGGAAAAGGCCGGACCATAAGGGTCTATTATACGCAGTCTTACCCTGCATTTTTGCAAGATGCTATTTTCACGGCTCGACCTGTGACCTCTTGATCACATGATAGCAACTTTACCAGTTACGCCAAGACTCCCCTTCTTGGTGTTGAGATACAAGAAAGCGGCATATTTAAAGCAGTAAGAAAACGGAGACTTACAATCTTGCAAGAACCTAGTTGAAGAAGGCCATGTCCAGCTTGAATTACAGCAATAGTCTGAGCAAAGTAGCAAATGAGTTAGGTGTAAGTATATAATAACATTAATTACACCTTATGTTGCTCGAATTTTTCAAAAATATTATCGGGTGCGTGTTGGATCCTTCAAAAGTAGTACACTATTTAAGAATCCGACAAGAGTACGACAGCATTATAAAGAGTCTGTACAACATAGAATTTACGCCTCAATCGCAAAAAAGTTAAGGATTAGCTATATGAATTCTTACTGTCTATGTCGCTTCGTTTCGGTCCGTCTCAATCCAAATGAGACGGAAAGCTAAGTATGTGTAGTAATAATTCAAATATAAAGACAAACAGGGCAATACAGGAAACAGATGAAAAAATTGTTTGATTCTGACCTGAATACCTGACTCGAACTGATCAGTCCACTCAGTAGGAAGCTGCAAAATTAGCAAATTATTTATTATAGACCAATAATTGGCAAATGGAGAACAACTTTTCTATACTATTTTAACCAAAATTTAATAGCATGAAATTTCTGTTTTTCAAGTTCTTTATACATGAATATATATATATACCGCATCAAATGAACTTTGCCAGTAGTTGGATACATTTGATTCGTTTTCTGTAGGCTCCTTGAAAACCCATTTATGACATTTATCAGATGCAACTTTTCCCATCAACCTGCAGAGCAAAATGGACCAATTAGAATAATTAATTAGTGCCAAAATTCTTGTCCTGCTTTACTAGTTCAATTATTACCGGATTTTTTTTTTTTATAACTATCTGGTATCTGAAACTCACTAGCTTGACTAATTCAGTTTTGCACGGCATAAAGCACATTCAAGAGGGAAGCGTTCCCAACCAGGTGTTTGTCGCTTCTAGGGAATCGAACCCAAGAAGTCAGGAGCCGGACTAATTCAGTTTCGCATTGTATAAAGCACATTTAAGAAGGAAGCATTCCCAACCAGAGATTTTTCCCTTCTCAAGGATCAAACCCGAGATGTCAGGCGCCGTACTAATTTAGTTTTGCACGGTATAAAGCACATTTAAGAGGGAAGTGCTCCCAACCAGGGTTTCTCCTTTCTCAGAGATCGAACCCAAGTCAGGAGCCTGACTAATTCAGTTTCGCACTGCATAAAGCACATTAAAGAGGGAAGCTATGTTGCTCGGACTCTCCGAAAATGTGGCCGGATACGCGTCGGATCCTCCAAAAATAGTGCATTTTTGAAGGATCTGACACGGGTGCGGCTATATTTTGGAGAGTCCGCGCAACATAGGAGGGAAGTGCTCCCAACCAGAAATTTCTCCCTTCTCAGGGATCGAACCTGAGACTTCAGGAGCCTTGACTAATTCATTTTCACATTGCATAAAAGCACATTTAAGAGGGAAGCGCTCCCAATAAGGGATTTCTCTTTTGTCAAGGATTGAACTCGAGACTTTAGGAGCCTGACTAATTCAGTTTTGCACCGCATAAAACACATTTAAGAGGGAAGCACTCCGAATAAGGGATTTCTCCCTTCTCGGGGATCGAACCCGATTTCGCACTTCAAAAGCACATATAAGAGTGAAGCGCTCCCAACCAGGGTTTCTCCTTTCTTAGGGATCGAGTCCAACACCTCGGCTCAGGAGTGAAGAAATCTCATTCATCCTATCATATCCCTCCAATTTTTAGACATGGAAGTGAGAGAATAGAGAGTTCAAATTCAATAATACTACTACCTACCAAGTACCCACCCTTCTCCATAATTATATAACTGAATGGACATTTTGCTGAAGGCTTTTCTCACAAGATCCTCTCCTTCTATTTGGTCCAAGCAATCTGATCCTCTACAGAAACCATCTTCCCACATCAACATCCTACACAAAGCATAACAAATCACAAACCATTCAAAGAGATAAAACAAACTAAAAAAATATGAAAAAACCACACAAACCATTAGTCATAAGCACATCATTTTCAATAAACTCAAGAAACAGCAAAGTGAATGACCTTATCTATTAAATCATGACTATACCCCGTTATTCTGATATTCAAATTCGATAGAGATTAAATTCACTATCCATTATGGTTTGATACATACAAATAATGAACGAGCCGACTTTACAGCAGGAAATGCAATTTTAGTAAAGGCTGATATACTCCAAATAAGTTGTGGTTGGCCATATACTAATCCGCATTGACCTTGTTTCCCATATAAATTCATCTCAGACCAACACCATACAAAATAAAAATAAAAAGTTTCTTCATATTTGATATTTTCTAATGGCATAAGAATCTCTAATAAGGTTAAAAGACTCTTAAAAAGCATAACGCCTAAAAATAAACGCATTAATATGACTAAAATATATTCCCAATTCGTTTTCTTTTCTACTACTCATCTAATGAAAAAAAAATATAAGTTTTTAACTCCACTTTGTTTTATCTTCATCTATTTCCTCTTTATGGGGTCAAGCAAGATATATAGTGAATTGCTGAATATGTATATATACTCACAAGCTACCATTGTCATCTCCAACTTTGCAACCATTACCACCTCGAACTCTCCTGCATTAAAAAGTAAGTAGATAATGAAGCAAGAATAAACAGTAGTAATAAGCTATATTGCGGAGCTCTTCAAAATGCTACTGCACCCGTATCGGATCCTCTAAAAATGCATTATGTTTGGAGAAACCGACACACGTCCGATAATATTTTCGGGGAGTCGAAGCAACATAGGTACTAATAAGCAGAGGCGCGGAGCTAGAGTGCCGGGTATTTATCTTAAAAATTTATTAATTTAGAACCAGTAACATCAAACACGATTAACCCGGAACCATAAACTTGAAAATCTAACTCCGCCTACTAATAAGTAGTGGATTAGTGGAGAAAGACAAGACATACGGGCGAGGACGAATGGTCCAGAAGACAGAGTAAGTCCAGTCTGAGTTAAGACAGACATTTCTAAGAGCCTCATGTAATGCCATCATCCCTACTGCTTCTTTTCTTCTACTTTCTCCTGAGCCCACCATCTCTTTCTCTCTTTCTCGTTCTTTCTCTCCACTTGTGAAATATCAAGGGCCAAGATTCAAGAACCAGCTGTTTTTTACCTTGTTGAGAATGGTTTGATAAACACAAGACTGTCCTTTTTTATGTTCCACACTCTCAGTCAGCTGTCACTAGCTTTTACCTTTGACAAAGAACGAGGAGAAATCACTGTGTGTGTGTGTGTGAGCGTGCGTGTGGGAAAGGATGTTTTGGGGGTTGTTTGCTTTTTGTACATTATACATTTATACCAGGAAAAACGAGATACTGTGGGGACAGCCAACAGTGAAGTGCGCAAGCAAGAAAATTTCTTTTTCCAATATTTATTCCCTCCGGTCCATAATATGTGACCAATTTACTTTGGACTATAGGTGTTAATCGGGCCGGGCTGACCCGTTTCAATCCGGTTCAGCCCGTTACTATAGCTAAATGTGCGGGCTGGGACGGGTTGGTCGGGGGGCGGGTTTTGGACGAATATATTTTGGATAACGGTGCATCGTAGCCGCTAAGCCCGTTAACCCGTTAACGGGTTGTTAACAGGCTGCAGCCCGTTATCAGCCCGGTTACCATTACAAATTTTTTTTTTTTTTTATTATTTGGACCGTTGCCAACGGTCAAAATTTAATTAAAAAAAACAAAAGAAAATTACACTAGCCCGGCCCGCCCGAATCCGAACGGGCCCACAATAACCCGAAAATTCCCTACCCGCTACCAGCCCGTTATCCCAGCCCGCTAACCAACCCGGTCCGATAACGGAAGGGCTGGTTTTTTTTTGTTCAACCCGTCCCAGCCCGCCCGATAAACACCTCTACTTTGGACACACCCATTAAGGAAATACTAAATTCTAAACGGAAATAGTTAGTGCGACTAAACTACCCTTCATTAAATATTGCACCATAGTTATAGAAGCACTTACTTCTCTTTTCAAATGTGAGGAGTAAATGACTTTTTTAGAGATACGTATATAAGGGTAATTTTGAAAAAACAAATTGAATTTTTTCTTAATAAATGGACACTTATTTTGGACCAAAATAAAAAAGCAAATTGATCACTTATTGTGAAACGAAGTAAACAATACACTTATGACATACTAATAAGTTAAATATATGCCATATGTAAAAAAAGTTACTACTCCATTCGTTTGATTTTATATGAACTTATTATTATTTAGAGAGTCAAATAAATTAAATTTTCTTTGATCATATTTTTGCATATATATATTAAATTATTTATATTGCGACTTATAGCATATTTTATATAGTTTCTAAATATATAAATTTATTTTAAAAATATTAAAAATTCTATATTCGAGTTCACACAAAATATTAATCAGTTTGGCTCTCATACTCTGAAACAATTTACAATAAATCGAGGCGGAGGGAGTATCATTCTAAATTAGTATATTTTGGTGAGAGTTTCACATATTTTTTTTTTTAAAAGTCACCATGAGATTCTCAACAAGTCATTAAAGTTAGTGAGTGATTCTAAAATCAAGTAGTTTCAAAAAGAGAAAGGTATGATTCCTTTTGGCGCAAATTCAAAAAAGAAAGTTGTTGCATAAAATAAGATAGATGGAGTTACTAGCATACAATAAATTTTCATATTATAGTAAGTATATATTTATACTACAGTTTTATGGCTTCTCTACAATCATATTTCTTTCTCAAAATTATTGTGATTATGCTTTCTTTGAATCGAGAGTCCACCGGAAATAGCTCTTTACTTTCACAAGGTAAAGGTAAAATTTACGTAAACATTATCCATCTCAAACCCTACTAGTGATATTACACTGGGTACGTTATTGTTATTATTATATTTATATCATGATTAGTAGTAACCCCAAAAAGAGTGACAGAATTTTGGTACTATAAATTGTATATACTAGAAGTTCAAAGATGCCAAACTTTTTTTTTTTGGTTTCCCATCCGGTGTTCGCTACTTGTATTGGAGCCCGACTATATCCGAATTTGCGCCGCGTAGAGCCCCATTCGGGGGGAAGCGCTCCCTACCAAGAATTTTTTCATACCCTCAAACTCGAGAAGATGCCAAACTTTGGTTTCGGGGGAAGGAGAAAAGTTGGGGATTGGGGTTGAGCACATGACTATGTTTTGTGCAAGGATGTGTAACTCAAAAGTCAAAAGGCCAAATAACAAAAAGGAAATGTAATTGTGCTTCCACCCACTCCAAAGATTTACTATAAAAAATCACTTAAACATTAGTGAACCTCCTTTCCTTTGGAAAAAATGAAGGCATATATGTTCGGAACCCCTAAACTTGGCAACTGTTGTTTAGATTCCCTTAAATTTTATGTGGTCTTCAATACTTCCTGAATTTGGTAATTTCATAGCCTCGACTCTCTGGACGTTAATATTACAATTGGAAAAATAATGGTAGGGCTTTTATTATCCTTTCTTGTCAATCTTGTCCAATGCAAACAATCATTAATATTTGCATTATGGTAGACTATCTACATCATCCCCTCCCTCCTCCCCCTCCCTTCTTGAGATGCGGTCCTTCTCCGTCCCCTGCGTAAATGCGGAATACCTTGTGCATCGTACTGTCATTTTTGTCTAATCCTCTTTGGTACATCAATGCGTTATGACCAAGTAGTCCCCCTTTTTTCATTGGATATTCGGAACCTACTATTAATTTAGATTTGCACCGTCCAAGGCCGATTTAATGGGGAAGTGATTTTTACCAAGAATTACTCTATTCTTAGAGTACGAATCTAAAACATCAAGTTAGAGATGAAGGAAAATTAGATGAAGGAATCATATTTATCCTTTCACATTCCTTGATTTGAGTTCACTTGCTATAACTTTAATAAATATGTTTATCCAATATCAATGATGTCGAGAATATATCAAACATAGCCTCTTTACCTTCACAGTTTAGGATTAAGATTTGCACACACGCTACTTTTTTTAAACTCCACTTATCAAATTATACTGAATTTGGCGTTGTTTTCAATACCAATGCTAGCTTGTTATCTATACTAGTATATAGGGGTATACATAGGCCGGGTTGGTTCGGATTTTGTAATTACCAAACCAAACCAAGTGTGTCGGGTTATTAAATCTAAAAACCAAACCAAACCAATAAAACTCGGGTTTTTCAATCTCGGTTTTTCTCGGGTTTTTTCGGGTTCTTTTTTCCGGTAAAATCTACGCAGGACAACATATAACTTGTGCTCAAAAAATTTCTTTAATCCTAGTAAGATACAACTATATAAGGTATTTTTCAAGAAAATAATACAAAATATGAGATATGTCATGGCATTATTCTAAATAATTCAACAATAAAGACAATAACATTATGTAATATAAATATTGTTAATTAAAAAGCCATAGTAAAAATAAATATATTCAAAAAGTACTTAGTCATGCTAAAATAAGTAGACTAATAAGGGAGAAATTACATGATTAAACGCTAAAGAAAAATTAAAAATAGGTTATGCATTTTTATCTTAATTATTACAAAAAAAAAAATAGATATTCAATACATTGTCGTTCGTAGTATTGAATTGAATGTCTTTTGTTAGCATTAATATTGATTTGATTTTGGTTTGGGCTTTTGTTAGCGTTATTTAAGTTACTAATATTAAAGGCTATAAAACTTATTGGAACATTCAAAAGTTCTAAGTCCAACCTTGAAATAATACCTTAAAAGATAAAATTATGAAAAGAATATTTATAAATTACATCACAATAAGTATATTTATATATTAAATATATCTAAAATTTCCGTATATGTAATGTCGGGTTGGCTTGGTTTCAGTTTGATTTTCTTTAGTTAAAACCAAACCAAACCAATTATGGTCGGGGTTTTTTTTCCAACACCAAACCAAATCAAACCAAATCATAGTCGGATTTTTTTTCTCGAATTATCGGGTTGGTGCGGTTTGTCGGTTTCCTTTGTACACCCCTGCTAGTATATCCTAACTTGTGAACAACAACGTCTATTCACGAAATTAATTGATGTGCGTGCAAATAAGTGAACAACCGCCATAAAATGTTTAATATTAATATAAGATAAAGTTAAATGTTCAATCTTTTAAAGAAAGACAAGTTAGGAAATCGAGAAAATAATTAAAATGGCGTGAAGGACATCCAGGGGAATCTTTACCGGTCAAAAGCAAAAACTGGTGAGAACTCTGAGGGATTGGATTTAAAACTGTTATACATTTCATTGATTAATACTATAATAATTGTATCACTGTACGGCCGTAATTAAAGAAATACTTACTCTTATTTGGGCACTGATTTTCCAAATCGAGCGAGCTTTCTTTGCTGTTAAGCATACCCTAAACCTAAACGAGAAAACAAAAAAGATTTTGCGTGTATTTATATGAGTAAAGCATTTTTTAATTTTATACAAATATTATCTTGAAATGTCTTTGGTATTTTATTGGCGAGTTTAAAAGCTTTTTAGGCAAAATATTGAAAGATTAATAATAATGTTTGTAACAAATTTATACAGAAAAATAAAACTGCAATCACAAACAAATAATAAAAAAAGGATTTTAGTTTATTGATAAATATTGAAGGTTACAACTCTGTTTATCCCTTGATTCTTCCCTCATGTTTATTATCCGTAATTCGAGGGCCTTAACGGCGTATTTCTCGAACGTAGGAGACATGATATGCATCCCCTTGATGTATTTGATGATCATTAAGCATGTAGCTGCACTCCATTTGGATCTTGAATGTTGCTAAAACTTTGAGCAAGACATATTTAGAAAGTACAAGGGAATATGTAACCATTTTTATAGGAGTGACCTAGTGTTAGGGTAGAGTAGCATGCAAGTTAGGGTTTTGGTAGAGTAGCCTCCAAGCAACCCTAATAGACTCCTAGAATTTCAATAGTCGTCTTGTAGTATCTTGAATTTAGGATTTAGGCTAATCTGTTAAAATTTTGATGTCTACAAACGCCCCCTACTTCAAGGTTTGTCGGGGTGTAGGCTTGTCGAAACTTGAATATGAGACTTGAAGTACTTGATAATAATCACAACAGATAATTTTGAAACTTGTAATTTTCGATTTGCAAGAGGAAGAGATGAAGGGCAGAACTAGTGCCCCTGGGTGTGCCAATTTGTTTGCAATAAATTTGTGCAGAAAAATAAAACTGCAGTCACAAACAACCATAAAGAAGAAATGATTTTATTGATAAACATTGCGGGTTACAACTCTGTTTATCCCTTGATTCTTCCCTCTGAATTGTTATCCGTAATTCGAGGGCCTTAGCGGCGTATTCCTAGAACGTAGGATGATATGCATCTCCTTGATGTATTTGATTATCAAGAAGCATGTAGCAGCACCCCCATTTGGATCTTGAATGTTGCTAGAACTTTGAGCAAGACAAATTTGACATGTTTTTGATCTCTTAATGAATATTTCAAGAATTTTATGGAATTTCAGAGATCGTATATTTGATCTCTTTGTGCATATTCCGAGAGCTTATGGAATTGCTGAGATGATCTCTATTTTTTGAGATATTCTTTAAGGGAACTAGTATTAGTACCCGTGCGATGTGCAAACAAATATCAAATTATGATTTGATTTATTTGGATTATATGCAAATTACATTAAAATTTAAACCTTCCAGATAAAATTACATATAATTATTAGATATCAGTTAGTGTTTTGTCCCAGTTTCCCTCTTTGTACCGACGAGAATGTTAGTGTTTTGTCTAGCCCTGCTGGCGATTTATGTTGTTTTTCACACTTTTGCATAATATTTGTGTTACTGCTTTTTCGTTTATTTGTTGTCTCTCACGTTGCTGATATTATTTTTCAGGCTTTGTTGTCACAGATCTATTGTCTCTGAGCCGAGGGTCTCCTGGAAACAACCTCTCTATCCCCTCCGGGGTAAAGGTAAGGTTCTACCCTCCTCAGACCCCATTGGTGGGATTTTACTGGGTTGTTGTTGTAGTTAAGAATCAGGACATGAAACTGTTTCTTTTTTTTTTGGTCAAAGGGAAAATTTATATATATAGCTAGAAGCTACATTTTAGAGTACTGGTTAACTGGGGGTACTGCAATTCCATTAAAACAGCCATACTTTGTTCAATTGTATCAATATTACATGCCAAAAATTTTCTAACTACTTCAGTTCCTGGGATGTCTGCCTAAAATACATCATTTGCAAACATCGAAGGACCTGCTAGCATGGTAGTTCTTCCCAAAAAATTAGAATTTGCTGCCTCCTTTGCCAGTGCATCAGCCACTCTATTCTGCTCCCTGTAACTGTGTCTCACCACCACCCTATCCATCCTTTGGATCAATAACCTGCATTCACAAATTATAGGATCATAAGTTATATTGCCTGTGAGTAGTATTTTTATTACCTCAGCTGAATCTGTAGCTATTTCTAAAGGAACCCATCCATTTTGTTCAGCAATATGGAGGCCCTGTAACAGTGTTTTTAATTATTCCATAGTATTAGTGGTGTGTGGTATGTTCTCCATATACCCCATAACCCAATCCCATCATGATTTCGAAATACCCCACCAATTCCTCCAATGCCTGGGTTGCCCTTAGCTGCCCCATCCGTGGTGAGTTTATATTGCCCCCTCATGGGGGGCTCCCATTTAACTCTAGTATGGAGGGCTTCTGGTCACACCTTTTTGTGCCAAAGTATAGTACTTAGTTGATTTAGCAATGGTGTTGTTAGCCGAGATGTTATCTTTCTTATTATTGAAAAGATTATGGTTTCTAGCTAGCCAGATGTGCCAGAAGCAGAAGGGAAGGATGTTTCCCAGGGGATAACATTGTTAAAGGAAAGCTTCTTTAGCTTATTACAAGTGATTGGTCAAACTGTGTTGAGAAGATAGGATTCAACTACTGGCTTTCAGTAGTTCCCTTAGATATTAGTTCATGCCAGAATTGGGTTGCATTGGGGCATTCAAAGAAGATGTGGTCACTGGTTTCAGGCATTGTTGAGCAAAAATGGCATTCAAGGTTGCAATTAACTCCAATTTTGTGCAGGAAAGCTCCAGTGGGTAGCATGTCATATGCAAGCAGCCAGATGAAGTTGTTTATTCCGTTAGCGACTTTTAACCTCCAAATCCAACTGAAGTTACCTTATTCCTCATTCAACAGAGTCTTATTATTGTTGCTAAGGAAAGTATAGGTTGTTTCGGTGATAAAAACCCCGTTTAGAGTCAGCCCCCGAGTTAGCCTGTCTTCTGTGGCAGAGTTAGTAGGGATGAAGGTTGATTTGATTAAGTTAGTAATATTCTCAAGGATATCTATGGAGATGGATGAGGTATCCCAGTTTCGTGAACTGTAGATAGTGTCCACTTTGGTAGCCGTGTCATTTGGGGTTAGTGGACCCTCAATCATATCACTAATGGCTGGGTGGTTTGGGATCCAGGCATCATTGAAGAAGCTCACCATCTTCCCTTTGTAGACAACCGATCTACTAACCTTGTTAGATGTATCCCAGCCTTTTGAGAATACATTGTTGGATTGGTGATCTGGGCTTCTTCAGGGGTATGGTTCCAGTTACAATGCTTAGAGATAAGGACTCTAGCCCATAAACTGGAAGTGTTATGGTAAATCCTCTAGGACATACCAGCATGGGAGGCTTTATTCTTGTACTCAGCTTTCTGCAAACCCATCCCACCATGAGACTTCTGCCTAGTGATTTTGTCCTAGCTAACCAGGTGTATTTTTTCTTGTTTGGAGTGGTACTCTAGATAAAAAATCCTTCGAATTATATCAATTTGGTTAGTAGTCTTGGTGGGCAATCTAATGTATTGCATAACATGGCTTGGGATAATACTGAGGGAGGCTTTGGCTAGAATGATTCTTCCAGTCATATTTAGGCAAATTTATTTTCCAGCCAGCTAGCTTGAATTGTATATTGTCTAGTATGAACTAGAAGTAACTATTGGAGGGTCTCTTGTGGAACATTGGGAACCCAAGATACTTGTCAAAGGATGTAGTAGCTTAGATTGAAAAGGTATTTGTGAGGTTCTCCATTGTGTCAAGCTTTATGTTAGAGGACAAAAGAACCCTGGACTTGGTATGATTCATTTTTTTCCTAGAAGCCTCATTGAATGACTGCAGATAGAGTAAATTGTGTTGCAGTTCCTAATGTTTACCTTTGCAAACAATGTAAGGTCATTAGCAAAGAAGAGATGAGAAATCTCTGGGCCAGACCTATTGATACTGATAGGAAGCCATTGCTTATCCTGAACAACTTTTATCAATTAACTTGGAGAGCCTCTCCAGGCACATAACGAACAGGTAAGGAGAGATTGAGTCCCCTTGCCTGATTCCCTTAGAAGGCTTGAAGGTGTTAGTTTTTCCACCATTAACTAGGATGGAGATGTTTGATGAGCTAATACAGGATATGATTAACTTAGTTAGCTCAGGTGGGAAGTTAAAGGCTTGTAGTGTGTCTCTAATGAAGGACCACTCCGGCCTGTCAAAGGCTTTCTCTAAGTCAATTTTGAGAATCATGTGAGAAGGGGCTTGATTCTATTGACAATGGTCTTAGAGATAGTCTTGTAGATGGTATTACAAATCCCTATTGGTCTGAAGTTTTTGGGCACAGTGGCTGGGGGACACTTGGGGATGAGACAAAGAAGAGGTTGGTTCATGGTCTCATCCATGGAGTGTGTGTCAAAACATGACTTGCAGAAGTCAACTACTAAATTATCCACAATGCATTTGGTAAAAGAATGGGTAAAGCTCATCAGGGCCAGGAGCCTTAAAAGGTTTAAAGGAGAAGATAGCCATTTTGATTTCTCTATCCTCTAGGGGCCTATCCAAGCTATCTCTTTGACAGTTTGAGAGAGTATGGGTCATGTCCAAATAGCTAGTAGTGAAAATGGGTGCTTGAGTATGGGAGCAAGTGTAAAGGCTCTTGAAGAAGTGCATTATAGAGGTCGAAATGTCCCATTGGTCATAGAGCCAGTTCCCACTATCCAATTTGAGGGACAAAATCATGTTCCTTCTTCTCCTATTGAGGGTAGAGGTGTGGAAAAACCTAGTGTTGGCATCACCTTCAGTTAGCCAACTGACCCTTGACTTGAGTTTCCAGAAGTCTTACTCATTCTTGAGGATGGAGTCAAGTTCTCTAGTCAAGCTACTTTCCAAATTCATCAGAAATCTGCTAAACCGGTAATTGCAGATTGTTGGATTCCAGCTCTGTTTTAAAAGGAGAATTGGGACTCGCCCTGGGGCGGGGCACTCGTAAAACGCCCCTGGGCTTATGTGTGGGGCTTAGTTCCGTGAGACTTACTCTCGGCCGTCGGGGCTTACGCCTCGGACACGCCCAACGCCCAGCGTACTGGGCTCGCCTAATAGAACTTTATGTAACTGTGTGTAACTAACCTTGTAGATCCTAAAGTTTTCTTAATAAATTGTTAACTATTCAAAATTACTTTTTTCTTAATCGTAAATCATTAAGTTGAGAGCATTTTATGTGATATTTAAAATAAAAATTATTGCACGTTATCCACTAAGATTGCTATGACAGTAAATTTTAAATAAATCTTTCATTTAAAAGTATTTATTTATTAACTTTTGTTATGTCTTTATTATATTAGTCCATAATTTTTTTATAATTATCTTCCTAAATATTATTTTTCATGTTTACGAAATATAATACTTATTAATTTAATAGCTCAGTATTAGCTAGTAACTATTTACAAATAATTAGTTATCATGATATAGTATGGTGAATTAGGTGTCACTTTATTAACTTGTCGAAACTTAAAAATACATGATGCTAAAGAATCATATTTAAATTGTGAATTATACTTTTATATAAATTCTCTTTCAAATAGAAAGCATATTAAATAAAAGGAGTATTTAAAAAAATATCAAATTATGATATCGAAGTTATTTCAAGATTCATTACTCCTTAAGAGATACATATAAGATTTCGCATCGAATACATTACTTTTGATGTTTGTTGTAACGACGTTGCAGCTAACTTGTATATTATGATATATGTCATACTTTTTGTATTATTCATAGTTGAATTATAATTTATGAATATTTTAAATAAATTATTTGTTATAATTTTGTGATTTTAATATAATTTTTATAATTATTTTTATTTTATATTATCTTAAAATTCTTAAAATTAGTAAAATTTAAAGATCCGTGGGACTTACGCGCCATGTCTCAGGGCTTATGCGTCGCCTCGTCAGAGATAAACCTCCTCGCCTCACGCCCCCTCCTTTTAAAATATTGGATTCCAGCAATTCTGGCCTGGATCTTTCTCTTTTTGTGAAAGATATTACCAAAGGTATGTCTGTTCCACTGAGTCACTAGGATTTCGAAGGTGTTTGTTGATTGGATTGTAGGGGAGTTAGGGGAGAAGGCCTAATTGATGATGCTAGGAAAGGAGGGTGGCTAGTCCACTCAAACCCGAAGGGTTCATTAGAGTTATTGATAGTATCCCTTTTTAGCATAATTTGTACAGGGCAGTGGTCTGAATGGGTCCTAGGAAGATGGTTCACACTAGCCTCAAGGTACTGAGAAATTCAGCAGTCATTAGAAAAGCATCTATCTATCCTTTCTAAGATTAGACTACTCCTATTTTTCATCTTTTGTTTGTCCAAGTGTACTTACTGCCTTTGCATCCTAAGTCAACTAGCCTTCATTCATTGAGGCAATTCTAAAAGAGTTTGTTGCGTTAAGTTAATAGGGTTACCCCCAAACTTATCCCTAGCTTTTAAAACTTTATTGAAGCCTCCACCTACAAACCAGTTCTCAGTATTGCTTTTAGAGATAGTAACTAGACTATCCCATAACAATTTCCTATCAGCTAATTTGGTGCTAGCATAAATGACTGAAAATAACCATGGAGTATGGGATGGGAGTACCTTCACCATGGCATAGATGCCCAGAGGGATAGTAGATATTTCTTCACCTTTGACGCAATCCTCTTTCCACATCACAACAATCCCACCTGACAACCCCACCGTCGGAGACCAGATCAACATGTCAAAATGCAGTTCCTTAGTCAGTTTCTTATGGTCAGCCATCTTTTTCTAACAGAACCAGCATTGCTGGTTTGTAGAGCAGCACCATGTCAAGGCAGTGTCTCCTGAACTCCACGTTGTTGATGGTAGGCTAGAATCACGTGTTTCAGTCATAGTTTGCACTTCAATTACTGTATTTTACTTGTGTTTGAGCTAAAATGTTAGTGTATTGCGTTTATTATGTGTTTTATGCCTTGTAGGAAGTGATTTCGAGTTAAAGAGATTTTCAGGAGCTAAATTGAACACGTCGAAGCTTCAAAGTCTGAGTAAAAGCCCAATGGATTAAACCAAGATCGCGTTCGGGGGTCGGGAGCCAAGTCTGGATATCAAAAATCGACAAAAACGAAACACTCTAGAAAACTTGCACTGCCGCGTCGCATGGGGCGGCGCGGTAGTATATTTCTGTTTTTACCCGTCAGATGCTGCTCTCTAAACTTCTCCACAAGTGCCCCGCATGGGGCGGCGCGCCGGTGTAAATTTCTCAGAGTATTTGTCCTGTTTCGGCTAGGAAAAGGTAATTTCACCTGGTCCCACTCCTACATAGTATAAATACACCAAAAAGATATTTTTGAAGGGACTTTTGACCTTGGAAGCTTTTGGGAGAGCATTGGAGGCTACAAGACTCAGGATTTCATCATCTTTCCATCAATTTAATACGGGAGTTCGGATTGTAACATTAGATTGATGCTTATTTATTCTTTAACTCTATTTTTGATGACTTCCTCCATAACTATGGAGTAGTTTGCCTTAGGGTTTGACGTGATTTGGTGACTTGGTTATTGTTTATGGATTTGATAATTGTTTAATTTCTTGAATTTATTGGAAGAGCTTTAATTCTAGTTGTGATTTTATTCATTATCTTGTTTAATCAGAAGAAGAGCATAACATTGAATATTGTTGCAACACACGCCTTAATTTATTTTGGTACTTCTTTAAAGTAATCGAAAGATTTTTGTGATATACCTCTTAAATTAAGCTTGAGAAATATTCGAGAGAAGTTTCTCTTAGACCATTCTTAACAATAGATTCTTGCAAGTTTCTCGCAATTCACATTAGTTTATTTGAAAGATTTAGATTTAATCGAGAGATGAGTCTGAATCGGAAGCATAAGCTAATCACATATTGAATTCATGAGAATCGATAGAACCACAAGAGTGAAATATAACAGTATCATATCCAGAATCAAAACCTTGCACCTATCACATCAAAATCCTTATTCCTCACATTGATAAGAAATCGACTTTGCTAATTTATGGTTTGTGGAAGTCAATCATCAATTGTGTTATTTTAGTAGTTAAACGTAGTTCATAATCATTACAAATCAAGTTTTGATCATCCTGAATACCAGTAAACCAGGAATTACTTGAACATTGTTTAAATCCAATCCTTGTGGAGACAATAATCATAAATATACTATCTTTGACTTACGAATATTAATTTTGTGTTGTGTTTTGCGCTCGCCAAATTTCGGCGTTATTGCCGGGGATTGGCAATTAGTAGTGTTCAAATTAGTTTTTGGTGCTAATTCAAGATTTTTTTTTATTTTTTTGTTCTCCACGGGTTTCCTCTTCCGTTTGAAGGAAACAGATTGACTTCTCTGGTGTATGAATCGATCATCTTCAAAGGAATTTATTCCATACAATCTAGAGGTGGAAAAGAGTCTTCGACAGTTAAGGAAAGAGAAAAAACTCATCGAAATTTTTTTGGCGCAAGCTTCAACCCCAGAACACATAGCTTAAAATGGTGAAGATGAGGCAGAGATAGCTACAAGAGAGGCAGCACAACAGAGAGAAAAAGTTGCAAGGATAGCAGCTGAGGCAGCCCGTAGAGTTGTTAATGAGACCGTCGACGATGATGGAGGTCGAAGATTCAATTTAAATCGACCCTTAATTGAAGACTAGTTCGAGAATGTTGTACCCAGGCCTATAGAGCATTGGGTGATTATGCCAAACTAGTCTACAATTAGGGATTGTCCAGTATCAGACCTCCACCAGACACCAGTAGCAGCGAATAATTTCGAGTTGAAGCAAGGCTTGCTTCAAACTATCCAGAACAATTGTGTCTTCAGAGGGAAGGTGAACGAAGATCCTAACACTCACTTAATGGATTTTGAGGAAATCATGAACACCTTCTAGTACAACGGAGTGCCGAAAGATGCAGTCTACTTAAGGGCATTCCCCTTTTCACTGAAGGATGACGTGAAGCACAGGCTTCTTGCAAACGGGGTCAATCAGGACATGGGAAGATATGACTAGAAAGTTTCTTGACAAATACTTCTCAGCTGCAAAAACAGTGAAGTTCAGAAGAGAAATTCACAACTTCTATCAGACAGACATCGAAACAGTTTTCGAGGCTTGGGAAAGACTCAAGGAAATAGTGAGGAAGTATCAGCATAATGGGATTGATTGTGGATGCAACTCCAAGAATTTTGGGATGGACTGACACCTCCCTTACGACGAACTCTGAACACAACAGTTGGAGGTCCTTTAATGAAGAAGACTCCTAAGGAGATCGTGGCAATACTTGATGAGGTATCTGAAGATGCTAACCAGTGACCGGCTGAGAGCAAGGATAGAAGAATATTAGTTGGGGTTCATCAAGTAGATTCTAACAGACCAGTGCAAGCCCAACTAGACGCCATGGCAAAAGAGATAAGAAAGTTGACCTTAGCCAAGGTCCAGAGCCAACCATCACCGATCTGTGATTTCTGTGGAATGGGTCATCCAATGCATGAGTCTCAGGCCATAACTGCAGATGATGTGGTAAATGTTGTGGGAAGCTTTAATAGAGGCAACTACCAGAGTGATAACATATCAATCCTATGGGACAGAGCTACCCAGGCTTTTCTTGGAATTCACCAAGTGGTAGCCTGAACTCATGGCAGCAAAATAACTCTAGATCCCAAGGACATAGAGCTCCAGGCTTTCAAAATCAGCAGAGGCAGCAATATCAGCCTCTACAGTCAAATCAGTCTAGCATGGAAGATCTGATGAAGGCTTATTATCAAGACAGATGAGAGGATTGAAACTCATAGCTCAGCTATACGAGAACATGGTGCAGCTATCAAAGAATTGGGCACAACTTTTCGAAACCTGGAAAGATAGGTTGGGCAACTAGCTACTCTATTGTCTGAGAGGGTTCCAAGAACGCTCCCTGCTGATACTGAAAGAAATCCAAAAGAGACAATACATGCAATATCTTTGAGGAGTGGGCACAAGTTGGAGGATCCCATAGCAAAGCAAAAGGGATGAGCTGATTGAGAGACAGGTGGAGATTGTGGGCCAGCAGAAAAATAACAACATTCAAGAAGGAGAAGTGATAGTAGATGAGGATCTGAAAAAGAAGGGTAAGAGTAGAGCTCAGAAAAAAGAGAGAGATGATAATGCAAAAATTAATGAGAATGAAGAGAGAAAATACATGCCTGCTCTACCTTTCCCCCAGAAACAAAGAAGAGAAAAGTTGGGTAAAAATTCGGGTGCTTTTTAGAAGTGCTCAAGCAGGTGCATGTGAATATACCTTTAACAGAGGTGCTTTCAAATATGCCAACTTATGCTAAATTCATGAAAGAGATATTGTCCAAGAAGCAGAAAGTGGAAGAGACATCGGTTGTCAAGCTGACAGAGCATTGTAGTGCCATCTTGCAAAATAATCTCCCTAAAAATGTGGATATCCAGGGAGTTTTACTATTCCTTGCTCTTTAGGAAGTACTAATTAAAACAAAACTATGTGATTCAGGTACTTCCATTAATCTTATGCCTTTTCTATTTTCGGGAAATTAGAGGGAGAGATTGGAGAGATCAGGTCGATACCTGTGTCCTTGCAGCTGGCGGATCAGACCACAATCATACCTGAAGGAATAGTGGAAGATGTGCTGGTTCGGGTAGACAAATTTATGTTCCCTGTGGACTTCATTGTGGTGAATATGGAGGAAAATAGGGAGGTCCCTCTAATTTTAAGAAGACCTTTCTTGGCTACGGGAAGAGAAATTCTAGATATTCAGGAAAGGCAGCTCAGGCTCAGAGTGGGGGATGAAAGGCTGATCTTGAAAATGGAATCAGAAAGGGGGCCATGAAAGAGCAAATCGCAATGAGTGAAGCTGATAAGTGTGGGGTGTACCCACAGAAGGCGGAAAAGAAGCTCTCAGCATGGATGTGTGCACTGGGTCGGGCATGCAAAGGAGATCCCGACTTCAATTTAGACCCCGACTAGATGAATCAGGGAAGTTTCCTTTACCTCTTACTTTTTATTTGTGTGTCATGGGGACATGCCACAATTTAAAGTGTGGGGTGGGGAATGTATATATGTAGATGTGTTTTTAATCGTCTCTTTTGATTGAAAAAAAAGTTGACTTTTCCCGACGATGGATTTCCTCGGCTGTCTTCTTGAGGGATTAAAGTCGAAGAGAAAAAAAACTTTAGCCGTTTATTTGTGTTATTTTCTTAGGCGGTGTAACAATTTCCCCTTGGGTTTTCTTTGTGCCGTGGATCTTTTATAAGGGTTTTGCTTGAAGCGTGTATAGTTAGTTTTTCTTTTAGTAGGAGTAGTGAAGTCTTGTGCTAGGTGTTAAATGAAGATGACTTTCCTTGAGTTTGTTGTGCCTTGAGAGCAGTGAGTGCTTTATTTGTGATGCCTAGGCTCAGCTTTTGACTCTTAAATAAGTACCTTAAATTGTATGATTGTAATTTTGCTTAACTGCTTTGACTAGAGAGTCGGGATAGATCCGATCCTAAGTGAGTTATGTGTCAATATGTGTGTGTGAGGTTCTGTGATATTCTATGCATGTCAGTTGATGTCTAAAACTTGCCCCGTGTGTTTACAAAGCAAAATAGTAGTCTTCTGCAGTCTAGGAAGTGATATAGTTAACCACCTAATTGTGATGTATCTTAGTTAGCCCTGTTGAGCCTGTAATCCTATTTCTTTGGCAACCACACTACAAGCTTGACCACTTTGTTTGAATTGTCTATCTATTTGAACCTTTTTACCTCTCGTGAGCACTTGAATTGTATGAGCTTGTAAAAGCTAAGTGACGTATGGTTGTGTTTTGAGTGGAAGTGTAGAAAAAGGAGAAGAGTGCACTATTTGAAAAATTGTGAGAGCCACTGGTAGAGAATTGGAAGAAAAAAAAGAGTTTGATTGAAAATGATAGAAAAGAAAAAAAAATGGATTCCATGCTAGTGGTAGTTATCATTTTATTTGTACTTAAAGATAATGGGAGCTTGATACTATTATGAATGAAGGTTGGGGTTTGGTTCAACATAAGTATGGGGTTTGAATTGTTAATATACATGTATTAAAGTGCTCAGGGTGGTGTAGTCACTATGTCCAAATCTATACCGTTCCAGCAGCCTACATTACAACCAAATTAAGTCTTACTTGAACTTTGACTGAATGAGATCAATTAGTAGAGTATTACACTACGGGAAAGCCAATGGTACATTTTCTGTGGCATATGAATCTTAATTCTGAGAGTGAGTGAATTCTTTCTATCTTTAATTCCAAATTATTCTTGAATTTTATTGTGTGTGGAACTACCCTCTAATATTTGCGTGAGGGCACATGATTTGCAAAGGTAAGGTGAATACTTTGACCTCTGTGTTAGAGTAGGTGAGCATGTTATGAAACACGCGTGGTGCTTTTGAGTCGAGCCTTGAAGTAAGGATGTTATGATAGGGTGCTTAGTCTATTTTAAATATTCTTGGCATGATGCGTTAGGGAAGTTGTCTGATAAGAAGGTCGTCTCTATGTGAAGTGCAGTTTGATTGCTCGAGGACGAGCAATGGTTTAAGTGTGGGGTGTAGATTGTAGGATAGAATCACGTATTTTAGTCATAGTTTGCACTTAAACTACTGCATTTTACTTGTGTTCGAGCTTAAATGTTAGTGTATTGCGCTTATTATGTGTTTTATGCCTTGTAGGAAGTGATTTCGAGTTAAAGAGATATTCAGGAGCTAAATTGAACACGTTGGAGCTTTGAAGTCTGAGTAAAAGCCCAAGGGAATAAATCGGGATCGCGTTACACCGCATGGGGCGGTGCGGCAGTATATTTCTGTTGCTGCCCATCAGAACCCGCTCTTTAAATTTCTCCACAAGCGCCCCGCGTAGGGCGGCGCGAGGCGCGACGCGCCTGTGTAAATTTCTCAGAGTATTTGTCCTGTTTCGGCTAGGAAAAGCTAATTTCTCCTGGGCCCACTCCTACATAGTATAAATACACCAAAAATACATTTTTGAAGGGAATTTTGACCTTGGAAGCTGCTGGGAGAGCATTGGAGGCTATAAGACTCAGGATTTCATCATCTTTCCATCAATTCAATACGGGAGTTTAGGTTGTAACATTTGATTGATGCTTTCTTATTCTTTAAGTCTTTTTTGATGACTTCCTCCATAATTATGGAGTAGTTTACCTTAGGGTTTGACGTGAATTAGTGACTTGATTGTTATTTATGGATTTGATTACTGCTTAATTGCTTGAATTTATTGGAAGAGCTTTAATTCTAGTTGTGATTTTATTCATTATCTTGTTGAATCAGAAGATGAGCATAATATTGAATATTATTGAAACGCATACCTTCATTTATTTTGGTACTTCTTTAAAGTAATCAAAAGAGATTTTTGATCTACCTCTTAAATTAAGATTGAGAAATATTCGAGAGAAGTTTCTCTTAGACTATTCTTACCAATAGATTCTTGCAAGTTTCACCGCACTTCACATAAGTTTATTTGAAATATTTAGATTTAATCGAGAGAGGAGTCTAAATCGGAAGCATACGCTGATCACCTATTGATTCCTGAGAACCGATAGAACCCCAAGAGTGAAATATAACATTATTATATCCAAAATCAAAACCTTGGACCTATCACGTCAAAACCTTTTCTCCTCACATTGATAAGAAATCGACTTTGCTAATTTCTGGTTTGTTGAAGTCAATCGTCAATTTCTTTATTTTAGTAGTTACACGTAGTTCATAATCATCACAAATCAAGTTTTGATCATCCTGAATAGCAGTAAATCAGAAATTACTTGAAAATTGTGTAAATCCAATCCTTATGGAGACGATAATCATAACTATACTATCTTTGGCTAGCGAGCATCAATTTCGTGTTGTGTTTTGCGCTTGTTAGTTGTATCCACCCCTAACATTCCATATGATGTAATTCATCAGGGGTGGTTGGCAGTTGTGGGACTGGTTTTTGTGAGCCTTCTCCATCCCTTGGGGAGACGTCACTGATTTCTTTTGGTTCCTTCTCTTTATGCTCAGTACTGGAGTCAGATTGAGGGGTGGTTTGGTCACACCTTGACTGTGGTGAGAGACCAGGCTCAGACCACATTTGGTCAGGGACTTGGTATACAGGAGCACAAGAACCTCGCTGCTCTCCACACGAAACTCGGATGCTCTGACTGAGTCTAGTAGGAGAGAGTATGTGCGTAGAGGGTCGTGGGCTGTTCCTTGCACTTCTAGAGGGTTTTTACTTTTCAGAAGCTCTAGGGCTTTGTTGATCTCCCATGTAATGTTTCCTAGAGGCTGCGATTGGTTCTTCTCTACTGGGACAGAAGATGATGGAGTTTGATGGGATCGGGGCTCGATAGTCACAAACACTGGAGACGTTGCTGGGTCCTTCGCTACTGGGTCTGGGAAGAAGGGGATTGATTGGAAAGCTTGGTAGATGAAGGTGTTTATAATCGGTGGGTCTAGATTGGGTTGCATGTTGCCATTGAGTGGCATCGCCTACTAAAGGCTTGGGCCAAAGGCTGCCAAGGCCCTATTTAGGGCCTCCATCGTTACCCTCGCCAGATACACAGGGTTTTGAACAATCAGGGTGACCTGTTGGTTTTTCAAGGTGACATTGTAGGCTAGGCTTTGGCCTTGAAGTGCCACTTCCATCCATGATGCCGGAGAATGGTCCGGCGACAGTGGAAGGGATGTCATAATGGTGGGTGGCTATTGGGTTTTTTCTATTTTTGTGTTTTTTGTTTTACCTCTTTGGGTAAGGATGGGGGTTATGTTAACGAGCCGGTTCATAATGGTGTTGTTTGGTGTCAAATCTTGATCAGTGGAAAAGTCGATTATCGCATTTGGTGACTTGGATTTGGAATTAATATGGTCTGTTAGAATGGACGGAAGGTGTCATGTCACCTCAGATTGGCTAATATCTCAGGTGAGGCACTTGAGTGTCCATGGAGTGTGGTGATTTTTCCCCATTAGAGTATTCCGCTAGGAGGGGAATAGGGGGCATACAGGTACTTGGGCAGGGATAATTATTTAGGCTTGTTGGATCCAATTAGATATGGACTCCATTGGGTGATTGGTTAGAGGTGTGGTGGCCCAAGACTGCATCACTAGTTGAGTATAGGTCTGAGGTTGGGCTAATGATATGGGCCTCCTAATATGCATCATTTGCGAGCCCAGCTGATTTTTCGGTATCAGTTCCATCAGGCGTTGTCCCCGCTTTTCGTTTGGCACTGTGCTTAGGCTGGGCCCTTGTGGATTGGGCTGCTGGGGAGTGGGGGTTGGGAGTGTGTTTATTCATACTTCATAGGGCCATTGGGCCTATTGTAATTCTTGGATTGCATTTTACTGGATTTTGAATTATACTGAAAAGTTTTGGTTTTCAGAAACTTACTAGAGTTTGCATCGAACATCTTTACCTGGATCTTTTGTGTTTTTTGTGCATGATGTTGATCGCTTTTGTTCCCTGTTTTGTTATTCCTTCCCTTCATATGTTGTTAGCTGGGTTTCTTTCGTCTAGGGAAGGTTATTGTCTTCCGTCCATCATCCTCATCCTCTTTGGTGTGTATTTCCGAACTTTCAGGGGCTTCTTGTGATAGTGGTGGTAATATTTTGAATTTGCAATTTTTTGTCGTGTGACCAATTCTTCCACACGTTGTACATAATGTACCTTCACCTCGTTGATTGCTTGTGATCACCTATGATGACTGATGTTTCCACTAGGGTTTCAAGCGGGACTTGAATACAAATGCGTGCATACCTTCCTCTCAAGTGGAAGATATGCATGAGTCAATTTTAAGTAGTTTGCCAAGTTTTCTACCAACTTTTTCTAGTATTCCTTTATCATAGAATTTTGTTGGTAGTTGGGGTAGGCGAATCCAGATGGTTGTGGAAGATAGTGTAGCTTCTTGTGGGACGAATTTTGGTTCCCATTTGCGCACTGATAGGAAATTCCCAGAGACGAACCATTGCCCTAAGTGTAGTGCCTTAGCCATATTTTCCTCTAGACCAAATTTGACAATGAAGAAGTCCCATCCTAAGTCAATCAAGTTTAACTGTTAGGATGGTTTCCATAGGTCAATTAGTTTAGATCGAAGGAAATGGTGAGGCATTCTACGACCAAAGACCTTTATGATTACTAAGAAACGCCATGATTGGTATAGGCGTTTCTTGTCTTCTTGTGAAAGGGAAATTGAGTCTTCAATACTTTTTCCTTTATCATCTTTGATAATTGGAGAGGGATCCTCATCGTAGTATTCTGTTTGGCTTACTGCTTGCTTTTCGAGTAACATTTCCTTGTAGGAATGTGTTGTTGTTTCTTCCACATCTATTTGGTTATTTTTGTTCGGTGGTATATTTGGCGGTTCTTTTTTATATCAGTAACAACCCAACCCCTTGATTTTAGTACTTGCATTTTATTCTATGATCAAAATTAAAGAATACTAAACATGTCATGTTGTAATATGTCTTATTTGAACATAATGTTTTAATAAAAGTCTTACTACCACTTTATGTTTTATCTCAAAGTCGAATAAGTCTTATCCTTCTAAATTTTCACCAAAAAAGAAAAAAAATCTCTGTTTAATCTTTGCTTATAGTTGCTACATTATTCATTACTTACTATTGTTATATTTTAATGTAATCTTTTGTTACCTTACTAATTGACTTAATATCTTACTTATTACCCTTTTGATAATCATATATAAATATAAATTTTTAATTCCTAAATTTAATATATTTTTATACTTTTATCCTCTTACTCAGAGCTCTTTCATCATTTACATCTATCAATAATAATTTTGAGTATTATTTAATTATTTAATACTTATCCTTGAATTAATTCAAAGTATAAATATTCTCACACTATCTCTATTTTCCTCTTTATATATTCTTACACCTATATTTTAATTAGTTTGTTATATTAATATTTGATAATATAATAAAAATATGTAGTATCACATTTTATTTTAATTTATAACTTTGAATTAATCTAAAATATTAATACATAAGTATTAAATTATTTATATTTTAAATTTTCTTATAATTATTTTTATATCACATGGCAATTAAATTTTCTTTCTCTTTTAGTTTCAAGATACAAATTTAACTTTTATTTTCGTTACTAAATTACCTACATGAGATATTTATTTTGTATTCTTCAAATTTTAATTTGTTATCCAATTTTTATTTTTATTTATGTAGTAAAACTTTAATTTTGTGGTCCTATCCATAGTTTGATCGTTTTTATCATAGTTTTAATCTAATCTCAAGTTCAAATCATCTTTCTCTTCTATTTCTAATATTAAATATTTTTAAATTATTGCTATTACGTTGCCTAATATATAACATCTCACGTTTTCATGTGGCCTTCATTACCTTTCTTCTTTATTTAATATCATTATCTATTTATATCCTTTACTATAATATATAACAATGTGTGATTTTTTAATCTTGATATAACTTATTTATATTATTTTTAATTAATACTCAATATTATGAAATTGTTTATATTCATTAATAATATTCTCAAGTATTTTATAGTAAAATTTCTAATATTTTGATTTAGTTATTTATTATTAATTAATTAGGAAATAAGTTATAAGTGGCTTTTCCAGGCTATGCCATAAGGCTAAATTAGTTATTAGATATCAGTTAATAAGTTAATACATTATATGTGGCTAATTTTAAGGCTATCACTTGGCTTAAGGAGAGGGCTTCTTCCTCTCCTTTTAATAATATATATAGACATGTAACCATTTTTATAGGAGTGACCTAGGGTTAGGGTAAAGACCTCCAAATTAGGGTTTTAGTAGAGTAGCCTCCAAACAACCCTAATAGACTCCTAGAATTTCAATAGTCGTCTTGTAGTATCTTGAATTTAGGATTTCGGCTAATCCGTTATATTTTTTATGTCTACAAATAATATTTAATTTTTGTTGAAGTAGGTAATACAAAGTTGAAAACTAAGATAAGTATAAGATGAATAAATTTTTGATGTCTACAAATAATATTTAATTTAGCACTATTTTTTAAGTGAGTTTAACGATATGAAGGCAATTTAAAGTCAAGATTTTTAGGTTGAAAAAGTTACTTACAATTAAATGTGAGAGAGAACAGTACTCTCTCCGGTCCAAAATAAGTGATTTTTTAGCTGTTTTCACACAGATTAAGAAATCCACCTTTTAGCATTAATTAGCAATGAAATTAACCATATTAACATTTGCTATCTCTTCACATAAATACTCCTAACACATACTCCAACACTATTTACTCCAAGGGCAATGTAGGAAAAAAATAATTAATTCATTCTTGAAATCTGAAAAAATCACTTATTTTGGACTACAAAAAATGTCCAATAAATCACTTATTTTGGACCGGAGGGAGTAAGCACCAGTGTCAAAGTGCGTGAAAGCTTATCCGAACATTAAAAATAAAAATAAAAGAAGTGAAAGAATATATTAGCACCACGAGTTTTTTTTAGTTCATTAATTAAAAAAGTAGCCACGTGGGTATGAGTACTATTTACTCATGTTATCTATCACCTAACCTAACACATGAAATCTTAATCTTTAACCACAAGTTTTAATATATAACCTTTTCTCCGCAGCATTTTGCAGAGCTTACGTCTTAACATAAAAAGATTAAAAAAAGTGACAAAATATGTAATAAGAGATAATAATTATGTGCAATCAAACATCACGTGTTTACATTTTGTTAACCAGATATTTTCTAGTCATTAAATATTGGTTATGTTTTGAATAACATTCACAAAAGTGGCTATCTGATGTCATTTATATTCTTATTGAATGTTCAGGCCCATATCTGGCTTACCCGATCACGGGCTTAAATACCCAGTCCAAGTCAGCTAGGTTGGACTCAGCCTGCCTTTAGGACTCCAACTAAAAGCTTTGTCATTTTCTTTAGATGAATTTTCTTTAAATATTAAATTTGACCGGCTATTTGTGTAACAATTCCATTGTATTTCATAATAATATGGAAGTAATTGGATATATGTTATTAGTGTAAAAATAGCACGGGCTAGCCAGTTTTCGAACTGGTCATTCAAAAATAGCCAGCGTTTGCAAAGTCATTGAAAAATAGCCACTATTTTGCTGCAACACGGAGAGTTCCAGCATAATATACTGGAGATCGGTGCACCTGTGTATGAACTTCCAGCATATTATGCTGGAACTCTAACATGCGAAAAGTTTCAGTATATTATGCTGGACCGGTATATTATACTGAAACTCCAGTATATTATAGTGGAGTATTTTTCCGGATTTTGAACAGTATTTTCGTTCAGATTTATTTTTACATGAAAAGTGGCTAAATTTTGATTACTGTCACGACCCGGATTTCCCACCCTCGGGGGTCGTGATGGCACCTACTCGAAGAAGCTAGGCAAGCCACAAATCATAAACTCCTAATTCCTTTATTTTAAATCCTTCTTATCATTCATAACAACAAGAGATAAATATTTAAATAACAGCGGAATATGAAATTAAAGCGGAAGACTTAAATTATATAAGCTGAACAAAATGCGGAAATCAACATGTGCCTCTACCCAAGAACTGGTCTCACATCATCCACGGACTACTAAGAGTACTAAATACAATCGTTTGAAAGAAATATAACACTGTTCGTCTCGAAAACATGAGATAACAGAATGAAATATATGATAGAGGAGACGCCGGGCCTACGGACTCGTGCAAGGCTACCTCGGAGTCTCGGTGGACTGAAGGCTAGCTCCCGAGCTACTGCTGCTGTCCGGGACCTGGGTCTGTGCAAAAGAGCACAGAGTGTAGTATCAGCACAACCGACCCCATGTGCATGTAAGTGCCTAGCCTAACCTCGGCGAAGTAGTGACGAGGCTAGACAGGACTACCACATAAACCTGTACAGTTATATATATATCTACAACGGGAAAATAACAAGAACAAACATTTTAAATGGGAGAGGAACATGCTTCGGGGATAGCAGATAATACAGAACTTGAAGAAAATAATAAAGAACATCAATAATTTAACTGTAACACGGATAAGGGAAATAAAAGCAGATTTCACTGTCAGTACATATCTCGTTGCAGCGTGCAACCTGATCCCATTTCTCAATAATTAAATCTCGTGGTAGGCGTACCACCCGCTCCCATTTCATTAAATCTCGTGGTAGGCGTACCACCCGCTTCCATTTCATTAAATCTCGTGGTAGGCGTACCACCCGCTCCCATTTTATTAAATCTCATGGTAGGCGCACCACCCGCTCCCATTTCAATAAATCTCGTGGTAGGCGTACCACCCGCTCCCATTTCAATAAATCTCGTGGTAGGCGTACCACCCGCTCCCATTTTATTAAATCTCGTGGTAGGCGTACCACCCGCTCCCATTTCATTAAATCAACAGTTCTTCCAAATGAAATTTACTCTCACAAACGCAACAATTAATATGAATTCATAATACAACAAGTACACAATAATTATGACTCACTGAAGAAAACAAGTAATGACAAATAGCAATTAATTATGGACTTTAAGGAGCAAATATGCAATTTAATATTTAGTATGCTAAAAGTCAAGTAGCAATTAAGTCACATAAACATGTAGCAATTATAGCATAAATTCAAAGCATAATGTTGCGCAAGGATACCTCGAGCCAATAATAACAAGTAACACAATAAAGGAAAATGCCAACATAAAGAATCACAGTAATAGTGGAATAAGATAATTAATGCACTTGAACCGATAATAACAAGAAAATCAGTAAATAGAAGTAAAGGACAACATAACTCAATTATCAGTAAAAATCAGGAAAAAATCAAAGACAAGTGCACGGCATCACCCTTCGTGCTTTAACACTCTTCCTCACCCAAACAACAATCACAAACAAGGGCAAGGGAAATAAACAAGAACATATAGGAATCCCGGCAAGGGAACAACGATTTTAACAATTAAATCCCGGCAAGGGGCAACAAGTAAATAATTAAATCCCGGCAAGAGAACAACAATTAAATAATTTAATCCCGGCAAGGGAACATTTCAATAACTCTTTCTCTATCTTTCACTTGTACTTCGTAACTCACTTTACCACTTGAGCCAATGCTCTAAAGGGTTCAATCATCTCATATACTTTCACAATTCATAATATAACTCGAGCCAATGCTCCAAAATGTTCAAAGGTCTCAATTCCTTCCACAAACTTTTCACAACAACTAGAAATCATCACCAAAGCATGAAGAATACAACGAAACCATGAAAATCACGATATAAGACTCACGGTCATACTTGACACCAACGTATAGATACTCGTGACCATGCCTATACGTCGTACTCAACAATTATCACATAGCAAATAGGACTCAACTCCTAATCCCTCAAGCTAAGGTTAGACCAAACACTTACCTCGATGCCTTGAACACAACTCAAGTCTCAACTATAGCTTTACCCCTTGATTCCACCGCCAATTCGCTTGTATCTAATCACAAATTACTTAACTACATCAATAAGTGCTAAATGAACCAACCCCAATGCATGAAAATGAGTTTTCCAAAGTTTTACCCAAAAGGTCAAAAATCTCTCCCGGGCCCACGTGGTCAAAACCCGAGGTTCGAACCAAAATCCGATTATCCATTCCCCCACGAACTCAAATATATAATTTGTTTTGAAATCGGACCTCAAATTGAGCTCCAAATCCCCAATTTTTGAAAAAACCTAGGTCCTACCCAAAACACCCAATTTCCACCATGAAAATCTTTGATTTTAGGTTGAAATCATGTTAAAAGATGTTAAAGATTGAAAGAAATGAGTAAAAACTAACTTACAATTGATTTGGAAGAAAACTTGTTCTTGGAAAATCGCCTAGTGTGTTTGGGTTTGAGAAAATATGAAAAATGAAGCTCAAATTCGTTTAAGTGTAAAAATTGCAGGTCTCTGATATGGGAAATGCGAACAGGGGTTCGCAATTGCGAACCCCGACCTCTGCAGATGTGGGAAATGCGAAACAGGGCTCGCATTTGTGAACCCTTCATTATTCCCCAGATTTCACATTTGCGAAGGAGCTGTCGCAATTGCGACATCGCATTTGCGAATGGAGGATCGCATTTGCGATACATGCTGAACAAGGAGGTCTAGCATTTGCAAAGGGGAAGATCGCATTTGCGAGAAAAGGGTGGGGCTGGCTTCGCATTTGTGATCCAGCCTTCGCAGTTGCGAACTCGCATTTGCGAGCCAGGCTTCGCAAGCCTGCAGGCCTGAACACACCAGCATTTTTTTTATGTTCAAAAAGCACCCCGTGGCCTATCCAAAACTCACCCGAGCCCTCGGGGCTCCAAACCAAATATACACACAACCTCAAAAATATCCTACGGACTTATTCGTGCGATCAAATCGCCAAAATAACATCATTAACATCGAATTAAACCTCAAAATCCAAGAATTCTTTCAAACGTCATAAAACATCAAATTTTCCAATTTAGGTCCGAATCACGTCAAACGACGTCCGTTTTTCACCAAATTTTACAGAAACATCTTAAATCATATATAAGACGTGTAACGGGCGCTGGAACCAAAATACGGGCCCGATACCATCGCTTTCTAATCAGATTTCATTTCCAATTTCCTTAAACAATTTCAGAAAATAATTTTACAAAAAAATTCATTTCTCGGGCTTGGGACCTCGGAATTTGATTACGGGCATACGCCCAAGTCCCATATTTTCCTACGGACCCTCCGGGACCGTCAAATCACAGGTCCGGGTCCATTTACCCAAAACGTTGACCAAGGTCAAATTTATTCATTTTAACATCAAAACTAAGCATTTTTCACAGAATTTCATATTTAAGCTTTCCGGCTACGTGCCCGGACTGCGCACGCAAATCAATGCGACTCTAAATGAGGTTTTTAAGGCCTCGAAGACACAGAATTCAATTAAAACAGGTGATGACCCTTTGGGTCGTCACATTCTCCACCTCTAAAATAACCATTCATCCTCGAGCGGACAGAAGAAAGAAGTACCTGAGTCGGGGAAAAGATGAGGATAACGGCTTCGCATATCGGACTCGGAATCCCAGGTTGATGCCTCAGGAGGCTGACCTCTCCACTGAACACGAACAGAAGGGAAACTCTTTGACCTCAACTGACGAACCTGCCGGTCTAGAATAGCTACCGGCTCTTCCTCATAAGACAAGTCCTTGTCCAACTGAACAGTGCTGAAAGCTAACACGTGGGCTGGATCGGCGTGATACCTCCGAAGCATGGAGACATGAAACACTGGATGCACAGATGATAAGCTCGGTGGCAATGCAAGTCTATAAGCCACCTCTCCCACTCGATCAAGAATCTCAAACGGACCAATGAACTTAGGGCTAAGCTTGCCCTTCCTCCCAAACCTCATCACACCCTTCATAGGCGACACTCAGAGCAATACTCGCTCACCTTCCATGAAAGCCACATCTCGAACCTTGCCGTCTGCATAGCTCTTTTGCCTGGACTGAGCTAAACGAAGCCTATCCTGAATGATCCTGACCTTGTCCAAGGCCTCCTGAACCAGATCCGTACCCAACAACCGAGCCTCTCCCGGCTCAAACCATCCAACCGGATATCGACATTGCCTACCATATAAAGCCTCATAAGGAGCCATCTGGATACTCGACTGGTAGTTGTTATCGTAGGCAAACTTCGCCAAAGGCAAAAACTGATCCCACGAACCTCCAAAGTCAATGACACAGGCCCAGAGCATGTCCTCCAAAATCTGAATAGTCCACTCGGACTGCCCGCCCATCTGGGGATGAAATGCTGTGCTCAACCTAACTCGCGTGCCCAACTCTCGCTGAACTGCTCTCCAGAAGCATGAGGTAAACTGCGTACCCCGGTCCGAAATGATAGATACGGGCACACCATGAAGACGAACAATCTCCCGAATGAAGATCTCAGCTAACCTCTTGGATGAATAGGAGACTGCCATAGGAATGAAATGCGCTGACTTCCTACTCAAAGCATCGGCCACCACATTGGCCTTTCTCGGATGATTTAAAATGGTGATATCATAATCCTTCAACAACTCCAACCACCTCCTCTGCCTCAAATTCAACTCCTTTTGCTTGAACAAATACTGAAGACTCTTGTGATTCGTGAACACCTCACATGCCACGCCATACAGATAATGCCTCCAAATCATCAATGCATGAACTATGGCTGCCAACTCTAAATCATGAACCGGATAGTTCTTCTCATGAATCTTCAACTGCCGCGAAGCATAGGCAATAGCCTTGCCATCCTGCATCAACACTACACCAAGTCCAATACGAGATGCACCACAATAAACTGTATAAGGCCCGGAACCTGTGGGCAAAACCAACACCGGTGCCGTAGTCAGAGCTATCTTGAGCTTCTGAAAGCTCGCCTCACACTCGTCCGACCATCTAAACTAGGCACCCTTCAGGGTCAACCTGGATACCCTCTGCTGACACAACATGACCCAGGAATGCAACTGAACTCAACTAGAACTCATACTTTGAAAACTTGGCGTACAACTGACTATCCCCCAAAGTCTGAAGAACCACTCTAAGATGCTGCTCGTGCTCCTCTCGGCTGCGGGAATATATCAAAACATCATCATGAAGACTATCACGAACGAATCCAAATAAGGCCTGAACGCTCGGCTCCTCAAATCCATAAGAGCTGCGGGGGCATTTGTCAACCCGAATGACATCACCAAGAACTCATAATGCCCGTACCGAGTGCGAAAAGCTGTCTTAGGGACATCGGATGCCGTAATCCTCAACTGATGGTAGCCAGATCTCAAGTCAATCTTTGAAAATACCCTGGGCACCCTGAAGCTGATCAAACCAATCATCACTCCTCGGTAATGGATATTTTTTCTTGATTGTAACCTTGTTCAATTGCCAGTAATCAATACACATTCTCATTGACCCATCCTTCTTTTTAAAAAACAACACCGGCGCACCCCAAGGCGAAACACTAGGCCTAATAAAGCCCTTCTCAAGCAAATCTTGCAACTGCTTCTTTAACTCTTCCAACTCAGGCGGGGCCACACGATATGGCTGGATAGAAATGGGCTGAGTGCCCGAAACCAGATCAATGCAGAAGTCAATATCCCTGTCGGGTGGCATACCCAGCAGGTCTGAAGGGAAAACCTCAGGAAACTCACGAACAACAGGCACAGAATTAATGGAAGGAACCTCAGCACTAGAATCACAAAAATATGCCAAATAGGCCAAACACCCCTTCTCGACCATATGTCGACCCTTCACATAAGAGATAACACTATGGGTAGAATGAACAGGAGTCCCTCTCCACTCTAAACGAGGCAAACCTGGTAAAGCTAAGGTCACAGCCTTGGCATGATAGTCCAAGATAGCGTGGTAAAGTGATAACCAGTCCATTTCCAATATAATATCGAAGTCAACCATATCTAAAAGCAACAAATCTACACTGGTCTCAAGACCTCCAATCACAACTATACATGATCAATGAACACGATCCACCACAATAGAATCACCCACCGGCGTGGACACATAAACGGGGGCACTCAAAGAACCATTAGGCATGACCAGATGCGGCGCGAAATCAACCGAAGCTTCTCTGCTACAAACCAGAACAGTACCTGCACCTCCACCTCTAATACCTTTACCTCTACCTCTAGCATCTCTACCTCCACCTCTAATACCTCTACCTCCACCTCTAATACCTCTACCTCCACCTCTAGCTAACTGAGCGGGCTGGACGAGTCCCTCAATGAACCTCCTCACTCTCTCTCATGGTGGGCAGTTTGATAAGAGCATGACGAGCCAAGTCGGTGAATCTGATCTCGTACTGAGTAACAGTCATAGAACCCTGCTGGGGACGCTCAAACTGCCTCACTACAGCATTTTAGGCCTACAACCACCCCTGAGAAGTGTGGCCTAAAATACCAAGAAGTGTAGCATTTGGGCAAAGGCAACACTTTATGGCTTTAGGCAACGCTTTTTCGGGGGTGGCCTAAAGTACCGTAACCTTTGATTATTGGCCACGCTTTGTAGGTGTTGCCTTAGAAGCCATGCTTTAAAAGTGTGGCCAATACGGTACAAAGGCCACACTTATATTTTTTGATATAGCCACGCTTTGTTGACATAAGGCTACACTTATAAAGCGTGATTATTGTTACGTTATAGGCTACGCTTTGCAAGTGTGGCTTCTAGAGCAAGATTTATCATTAGCAATGCCAGATTGACATTCCCTATGGCCACACTTTCTAAGCGTGGCCATTTTGTCTACACTACAAAATTATTTTACAAAATTATTTTATTAGCCACAATTTTGTGGTTAAAAAACTATATTTGTTTGCATCAAGTTCTCTCTCTCTCTCTCTCTCTCTCTCTCACACACAACACACACACACACACACACACACACACATATATACTATATATATATATTAATATATATATATATATATATATATATATATATATATATATATATATGAAGCATTAATTTAAATGATAAGTAATAGAATAAATATAATTCAAATGCATATACTTGAAATAAATTTCAACAAAAGAAACACACTGTGTACTATCTATAGTATTAAAGCAATGTTGGTTTCAAAGAAGTTCACTAGAAAAGAACCTCTACAAAACCAAAATGTACTCATATTTAGTGTCAACAAAAATATAACCATCTTGTTCCAAAGGTCTTCACCATTCACTTTAATGATTCAAATTGATTTGTGGCCACCATTTCCAATTGCATCACCTGTAATTTTTCCTACACATTCAAAATGAAAAAATTAGGAAGAAATGCTTGTAACGAGAAGAAGGATTAAAAGAAAGCCTGAAAATACTTGAAATTAATTGGTAAACCAACAATCTAACACCACATCATCCAAAATACTAAAAGAAACTATGTATTCCTAACTCATCAGTCCCTTTGCTCATGGGAATATGATGAATTCCGCCAATGCTGGACATGGAAACTAGACGGATAGACTTGACAACATTAACCGAATTGCAATAACAGTAGAAAAGAAATATTTTGTTTTTTGGTATATCATCGACAGATTACCATTGGCATCAATTACAATATGAAGTAACTCGCAAAAAGGGACGAATGACTTCTCCTCACTTAAAAAAAAAACAGACAGGGAAACAATTGAGCAGTAGCACATATTCCTTTTGAACAAGGCACTGGTGAAACCAACTCCCACTTGCCAAAACCATTATGCCTCAACCCCAAGCTATTTTCAGATGGCAATAAATTCTTAACTAAATCCATTTGGCTTTATTTAGGTGAAGGAAATGGATCTGTTTGGACCAGGAGCCCAAAAAGACCATTAGATGAAGGAAATGGATCTATTTGGATCAGGAGACCATTAATCCATTTATCGACTCGAAAAACTTTCTACTATTTTCACTCAAAAAACCACTCTTCATTCAGCTTTATGACATCAGTAATCTTTGTAACTCCAGTTGCTAGTTTTTGCAAACTTCATTGCTAAAGAATAATCAGTATCCATAACAGCTGCTTTCTTCACATCGGCAAGCTCATGGCTCAAGCCAAAAAAAATCTCAAAGGCAATTTGTCTAAACTCAACCTCATCGCGAATGACAGATTGCTGATTCTTTTCAACATTTGGAGTTTAAATCAGCAATAGAAAGATGAGAACCTCAGTCTCTCACTAATCGCCTACTCAAGTACTCAGTCCTCACTCTTAGTCTCTCACTATCGTCTTCGTCGTCTATCAGAGAGTATCAGTAGTTCAGTACTCCTAAGCCCTAATTCAAATTATTTTAGAGTCATAGAGTGGGCTGGGGCGATGGGGGCGAGGCTTAACTGATGCCCAGTTTAAGTACATAGATGGCCTATTGTTCTAGGGCAGAGTCGACACATTGGGGAGTAACACCATGATACATCACAGTACTGCAACACATCAGGAACTACACCAGATAAAGAGTCCAATACAATGCAATGGGGATGAACACAACACTGGATACCAATACAGTATAGGTGTGAAGAGCTGGACATCGATATGCACTGCAAATACCTATTGAGATACCAATAACCAACTTGCAAATATTTTTTCTATAGTCTACTTTCAAACATTATGACCCCTAGAATCTTAGTCATGGCAATAGATTCAGTTTCCTATCACACACTTATAGAAAGCATGATTTTGTAAGTTACTTAAGATTGAGGTAGTTTTGGAATTGTAAAATATAAATACCTTTTCAATATTCGGGGCATGAGTTGAGCCAGAAGAATGTTGTAGATTTTTGCCTCTCATAGCTCGTGCACTACTTGCATCAACCGGTGAAGGAATATTAGATCCAACACACCCTTGTATATCATGAAAATCTAGTCCAGGGTTGTTTTTCACCATTTGACTAAAAAACATCAAATTTCTTCCCTCATCATTTCCTTCATTTCTTCCTTCAGAGAAGTTATTTCGTTGCATGCTTTTGTTTAAGCTTGGTGATTTCTTCATCTTTTTTTTAGAGAGCTTGTCGTCACCGATCTACCATAGCATCTAACCCGACCAGGCTGCTCCTTTCCAAATATAGCCGTAAATGCATCATCTGCTGTTTCTCCAAAACTTTGGCGATTCTGAAGTTCAGACTGTAAAAAATATTATTACACATCACTTACAAGTCAAGATAGATCGAACACTAAAATAAGTTTTAGCAAGTCAAGTCAGATTAAATAAAGTTCTCCCAGCAAGAAAAAACTCGCCTTGGCTAGACTATCTAATTCAAAAAGAAAAAACTGAAAATTATAAAGAAACTAATATTAATGCGCTTCATCAAAAAAGAAACTAGTATTATAGTGCAGTTCCAAAGGCTTCTGCGGATGAAATCATTGGAAGTAGAATTTGAATTAACGATTAGATTTCGAGGCTGAGGACGAGCATACGTCGTCGTAAAAACACCACACAAACACAAGCAGCACCATAGTAGCAGCTTTAAAATTGGTGGCATCATCCTCTGGTTTTCCGGCAAGCTTTTGGCTTTGGCTACAACATAAATATCACAACAGTTCAAATATGCAGAGCCCCTTTTAGTGAAATTGGAGCTAGCCTTGGATTAATATGAATGAGCAGTTAGCTAGCTATTTATATACACTAGTTACCTAATTAAACTTTCTCCAGTAAAACATCACCTAATTAAACTACCTTCAACTTAAAATTGAAACCTAAAAAAGCAACAAACAAGAACAAGAGACTATGGTACCCCCTACTTGTTAATAGTAATCCTGGAAATAATACTCCAATTCAAGAGAAAACTTTAGCTATCACTATACTGGTAAGTTCAATCCTCTATAAATTGACCTACTGTTAGATTGGGCAAGCTGAAAATTTCAGCAGTAACGGGGAAACTGCTGGATAAGTTACTGGAACAAAGGATGTTAAATCTAAGGACAATGGAATAGCAAGGAAATCAAAGGATACAGAATAAACTCTTTGGTTCATAACACTAGGATAACTAACTATTGCAACTTGAGTATCCGTATGAACTTCCTTCCCTTTCTTTGTACGAGTTGTAATAAACATTTCAGACTTTGATTGTTCCTCGTTGTTCTCTTTGGTCGCGCGCTACAAATTACATCAAAGAAGATATAAAAAAACAGCACTGTGTTCCGACAAAGTACAAAAAGAAATGAAAATCAGATTACAAAGTGTCGACTAAATATTACCAATGCCACACGCACTCTTGCAAAATTAATAGGTCCCATTCGATGCCTCCACTTTTGTTTTTTCCTGTTTTCAGAATTTAATTGGCACATAGCCTAACAACAAAAGAAGCATATTAATTAATAAATCAAAAAGGAAACAATATACCTGTTGCTAACAATATAATTTGAATGTGGCCTTTATTATGAAATGAAATAGCATAAAGGAAAAATTAGAGATAACAATTTGTAGTTGGTGGTTGCAATGGGATTGAACTGGAACAGGAAATACTTTAGGCAGAGTAGGTTTTTCTTTTCTTAACTAATAAAAAAAAATTGTAGCAACAAAAGGTACCACTCCAATTTCTATTGTAGCTTATTCATCCAATCTCTTTAATGCCTCCAAATAATAGAATCAAGAAGAACATCTTCAGAGATATTTTAATTCATAAGACAACTTCACAATACAATCACAACCAAACATTGCAATCTTACTTCATAGAAATGCACGGTTTAATCTTACTTGGACATTTTCGTCATCCCAATACTCAATCAATTGATGGAATTGAACTTCGGGTATCTCATTGGGACGATTTTGTAGCATTTCGTCAATAGTAGCATTTTTATCAAAATATTTGTTCTTAATATTTCTCTTGTGTCGCTTCCAAGCATCACGACGACCAGTCATTACCCATTTCTCTCCTTCAGCTGGAATTAAGAACTTGGACTGCAAAACAACACACAAACATAATATCCTTTGATACATCATTAGTAGGAAAAATACAAAAAAAATATATAATTGAAACATTAATTATACTTACATTGACATATTCCCACATTCGTTGCTTAATATCCTTTGACACAGCATGCCAACTAGTATGCACCAAGGGGATAAATCTTGGATTCCTTGCAATCGTTCCTAAAAAGTTGAACCCGGAAGAGTGAACAGTAACTCTTACCGGGTTAACCGGCCCGGACCGGCCCGGTTTAAACGGCTACTTTTTTTTTGTTTTTTTTTAATTTTCGAATTCTTTGGGCAAGAAATTGAACAGGAAAAAAGAAGGGAAAAAATGGCAAGTAGCAGTACTTGTACATATTCTTGTAGATCCATAATTACTGCAAAATCAAATGTTATTAATCGATTTGCAACACCAAGAGGATTACAATTGATTTTCCCTGGAATCCCTAGATTAAAGCAAATACCCAGAATTTTTGTGGTAAGAGCATCAACAGTTGATAGTTCATCTAACTTTGTTGAACACATGGAAAAAGCCTGGTTGATTTCCAAGGTATTTTTTTTTTTACCTATTTGTATTATGTATCTTGTTTATCTGTTCATATTGTCAATTCAATTATATGATCAGTCAACTATGTAAACAAGGGCATGGGCGAAGCTATATAGTCCTGAGGGTGGTTCGTCGAAAATTACACTATGTATATAGGTGAAATATTGCATTTTAGAGGTATATATTTAAAACCCTTGGTGAATTTACTTGTTGTTAAAAATGTAAACCTTTCAATTTGTAAGTTTGAATTATGAAATAAAAGTAGCACTTGCAAATTGCAATAAGTGCAATTTTTTCCCATCTTCCTTGTATTCTTTATGTTAGTACTTTGTATTAATATAACTTACAATATTTATAAAAAATTCCAAAAAAAAAATAATTAAAAATACACTAAACCCGGCCCGGCTCGACCCCCTCAATCCGTAACCCTTACGGTTCAATTTTTACCCGGATGAACCCGAACCCGTTAAACCCGTTAAGAACCAACCCGAAACCGGCCCGGACCGTAACCCGTACGGGTCCAAAAAATAGAGGCCCGGCCCGGCCCGGCCCACCCGTTAAACACCCATAGATTGATATAACAAGTAAGACATAAGAAGAAAAAAATCAAAATATGTAGAATAATTATAAGGTCTAAGACATACCACCTGAAGCACCATCGATGTTCATCTCTTCATCTCCAATAAATTCATCGTCACCAACTTCATCTTGTGCAGCAAAATTATCCAATTCTATTTCACGCTCATCAATAATAGGAGAGGACATAAATCTGACTTCATTTTCTGGGTGATTATCAGGATGTTTTTCACCACCGACTTGTATCCCATATTTTTTTAGAAATTGATTAACACTCGTCGACGGTAGGACTGAGTTTGTCTTTACCACTTTGCAATTTTGTAGCTCCTGAATATCACGTTGTTTCTCTCCTTCACCTTGTGATCTTTTAAGCATATGTAAAGTGTTAGGA